>NC_086449.1:423014797-423252297 GCF_028390025.1 Pseudophryne corroboree | reverse complement strand
TTTTAATAATGGACAGTGGAAAAATTATATAAAAAACAAGTAGTTTTCACAAAATTAAAGCCTCTACAATAGACAATATAGTTCTTGCAAACAGTTGCTCTTTAAATTGGAGTACTGACAAACACTGCTTTGCAAAACACCAAGGAATGCAATGGTATTTATGCTAGAACAAAACCTACAAACTAGAAGTAGACAGATTTAATATAAGGTTCTCATCTTCATTTATATAGGATTTTGAATTTTGGATAAGGGATACTCAACCTGTATCAAATTTAAAAAAAAACAAACCCAGAAAGATTAAGAGCAGATAAAACTATAGAAAGCCAATTTGGAAGCCTTACCTGTACTCTAAGGCTGCTGTCAACAGCTTTGAGAACTCTCACGTTGTTGGTGGGTTTTATTTCAATAATAAGAGCCAAATATCTGGAAACTTTAAAATCACAAACAATTATATAATAACAATGATAATAGATTACAGTTTGCACTTACTAAGGTGCATACACACTTGCAGAGAAAACGAGCGATGTCGCTCATTTTCACCCTTCCTGAGCGACGTCGCTCATTTTCACCCTTCCTGAGCGACGGCACTCATTTCCTTGGCAAGTGTGTATGACGCCGCTGACCAGTGATGCAGGGCCCAGCACGGTTCGTTAATGATCCTTGCTGTCGGCCGTGCAGGCAGCTCAATCTGGACTGTCGTCCAAGAGCTGCCTGCACGGCCTGGCCATTGCGTAACGTCACTGAGCGATATGAACGTCATATCAGTCGGTGTGTATGCCTGGCCGCCGACCGCCCATAGAGCACGTCACTAAGTGTGTACCCACCTTTAGTCTTATGGGGGGGTACACACGTACCGATGTGTACAGAGGTGTGTGCTGAGCGATCTAGCACAGAACGCTCAGCACACAACTTTCCCCCCGTTCAGCACAGCGCAATGTATGCTGAGCAGGGGGGAGATGGGTACAGTACGTTCACTTCACTCAGCGGTGATCTAACTAGATTTGGCATGCATGCAGACCAATCTAGAGTCAGAGATAGCAACACGCGGGGCCGCGCATCGCTCTGGGGCATACACACGGAGAGATGTGTGCTTCATTTCTAAGCAATCTAGTCAGATTGCTTAGAATTTAAGCACACATCGCTACGTGTGTACCCCCCTTAACTCCTTCAAATTATAATCCATATTTGTCAAAATATTGAAAGTTTATTTAGTCCCTAAAAGTAATGTTGCATAAACATGTACGGCATCCATATGAATCCTTAGGAATGAAGCCTGAAAAACACATTCCTCCCCTCACCAACCATGTCATAAACCAATTATCATTTGGTTTAAATCCAAATGCAGTGTTCACACTAGGATTTTAAAATCAATTGATGTCAGATGCAAAAAAAATCCAGGGGAAGAAATCTCAGTACTACATTAGATTGCCTTCCCCAGCATTTGAAATTGCAGTATCGGGAACCCCAAAACAAGTATTATGTTCTAATAAAATTGTAACATTGTAGCAACTATAATTATCCATATATGTGGTTAATTTTAAAGGAATATCTCAATAGCACATCAGAAAGGTGCACTTAGAATATAGATATTCTGAACACATCAATGACTGCTTGAAAAAAAAGTAAATCAGAAACACTAAACATGCAGTTATATTTGTTAATGCAAGAACAGTGTCATATAAGAATTATTAGCTGCCACAATTGGTTGTGCAGGTGAGTGAATAGAAGTAATCTGGGGCAGTGATTACAGCTTCCAGGACAGAAGAGCTGGAGAACAAGGATAAGTACACATGAACATTCATCTGTTTTATGGCTATTGCATCGCGGCTCACACAGCCACCGCTCTTATGAACTCTTTAGAAACTTTTATTACACTTTATAAAGGGAAGTTTCTTTGAAAGCTGGAATGACAAACATATTAATGGGGCAACAAGAATGTGTATGGAAATGTCATTTTCATGCATGTATGGGGCTGCAGGCTCCAACATTTCTTAACAAAGGGGTACTGATATAACAAAGGTCATTGAAATGTCATAAGACACATGTACAAAACACATGCTATAGTACATGAATAGTATGCATAAGCAAAAATAATAAACAGTCAATTATACACATACATACTGGAAATTAACAAATGCATACACAAACAAAAATTAATAATAGCTATTTTAGATAGACAATACAACTTTGTTCAGACAAAAGAAAATGGTGTAAAAACAAGAAAGAATAAATAAAAACAATATAAACAAGTTAAAATTATGATAAAATGTTAACAATACAAAAGTTAAATGGAATATGCTGGCGGTCATATGACTGGCATCGGCATCCTGATGCAGAGAATCTCAACAAAGTTCAGGAAAGTATGTTTACCTTTCCCTCTTACCCTCCATTCCTGCAGCCTAACACTAACCCCCCCACCCCCACAGCCTAACCCTAACAATCCCTTCCCTGCAGCCTAACCTTAACCCTCCTCGGGGGTGCCTAACCCCCCATCCCCATAGCCTAACTCTCCCCCGCAGCCTAAATCTAACCCCCGCCGGCTTACCAGAGAGGACTACCAGCAGAGATCGATCGGAATTCTTGCATTAAGGATACCGACACCAGCATTTCAATCAATGTCGGGATACCAGGGTCGCCATTCCGAGCAGTGATGAGAATCCGGCATCGGTATTCCGACTGGATCCCAGTTCAACCACTGGCATTACAATGATGGCAAACCACAGGGACCTATGTTGCATGCCTTGTTTTCTTTTTTTTTAATAGAATATTTTTTATTTCGAAGGAGAACAGTTTGTACACAGAAAATGCATAGCAGGAACATATCATGTACAGCATGACAGGGCAGTTCTGGCAAAACAACATTCACTTTCGGCATAACATCAAACCATGCCAATGTCAAAGGAGCGTGTATGTACACACGGTTACTTATATCAAATAAACTTGCATAATCCGTACATTTATGTAAACAAAAACCTCATTAGACTTTTTACCATTAGAACATTTACTAACAACCAACCGAAAAGAAAAACCCTCAAAGAAAAAACAGGGAAGAAGAGACACAAAAAGAAACTATCACTCTGAGCCTTACACTGTCTAACAGAGCACAAATCTAACCTCCCACTCAAAACACATCGGGTGAGAAGGAAGCATATAGCACAAAATTGCAAATTAGCGAATCAGGGGCCTGATAATGGGGGTAATTACAAGTTGATCGCAGCAGGAAATTTTTTAGCAGTTGGGCAAAACCATGTGCACTGCAGGTGTGGCAGATATAACATGTGCAGAAAGAGGATTTGGGTGGGTTATTTTATTTCTGTGCAGGGTAAATACTGGATGCTTTATTTTTACACTGCAAATTAGATTGCAGATTGAACACACCACACACAAATCTAACTCTCTCTGCACATGTTAAATCTGCCTCCCCTGCAGCGCACATGGTTTTGCCAAACTGCTAAAAAAAATCCTGCTGCGATCAACTTGGAATTACCCCCAATATCCCTACAACCATTATATCGCAGGATCTGGGAAGGAGTATATGGATTCCATCCATGGAGACCAAATTCTTTCAAATTTAGCAGAGGCATTATGTTTCATATAAATGTATCGTTCCTTAGAAACAGTATCGTTTACAAGGACTTTAAGAGCAGATATCGAAGGGCCATTGGGGGCCATCCATAGCCTTGCGATGCATACCTTCGCCAAGGCACATATATTGCGAGCATATAGGCCTTCTGGACTGGATACGAAACCAGAGCATCCCATCCCTAGAATACAAAATTGTGGGGTAAGCATGGCGTCCGCCACTCCCGTGTTCCCCAGAACTGACCTGACCCCCGACCAGAAGGCCCGCAGCAGCGGGCAGTCCCAAATGAGGTGCCAAAAAGTACCCACAGCCACCCCACATTTAGGGCAGTCACCCGATCGACCGCCCCCGAATCTAGCCAGTATAACCGGGGTCATATACGTTCTATGCAAAAGGAACTATTGTATTTGTTGATACCTAATGGATTTGGTAACCGTGCTCGGATTTTCTAAAGCAAGGGTCCAGTTCTCTTCAGTTATGGGGCCCAGATCCTCCTCCCATTTGCCACGGAGACGTGTCAAAGGGTCTATATGGAGTTTAGCGAGAAGATAACCATATGCAAGGGAAATCATCTCAACTCGACCCAACGTACTTACAAAGGTCTTAATGGGAAATGGAAGGATCTTAGGGGGAGAACTAGCGAATTGGGACAGTAGAGCATGTCTAAGTTCAAGGTATCTAAAAAAAATAAGAATTTACTTACCGATAATTCTATTTCTCGTTGTCCGTAGTGGATGCTGGGGACTCCGTCAGGACCATGGGGTTTAGCGGCTCCGCAGGAGACAGGGCACAATAATAAAAGCTTTAGGATCAGGTGGTGTGCACTGGCTCCTCCCCCTATGACCCTCCTCCAAGCCTCAGTTAGGATACTGTGCCCGGACGAGCGTGCATAATAAGGAAGGATATTGAATCCCGGGTAAGACTCATACCAGCCACACCAATCACACCGTACAACCTGTGATCTGAACCCAGTTAACAGTATGATAACAACGAAGGAGCCTCTGAAAAGATGGCTCACAACAAGAATAACCCGATTTTTGTAACAATAACTATGTACAAGTATTGCAGACAATCCGCACTTGGGATGGGCGCCCAGCATCCACTACGGACTACGAGAAATAGAATTATCGGTAAGTAAATTCTTATTTTCTCTAACGTCCTAAGTGGATGCTGGGGACTCCGTCAGGACCATGGGGATTATACCAAAGCTCCCAAACGGGCGGGAGAGTGCGGATGACTCTGCAGTACCGAATGAGAGAACTCCAGGTCCTCCTCAGTCAGGGTGTGCCCCTGACCAAGTAGCAGCTCGGCAAAGTTGTAAAGCCGAGACCCCTCGGGCAGCCGCCCAAGATGAGCCCACTTCCTTGTGGAATGGGCTTTTACTGATTTTGGCTGTGGCAAGCCTGCCACAGAATGTGCAAGCTGAATTGTACTACAAATCCAGTGAGCAATCGTCTGCTTAGAAGCAGGAACACCCATCTTGTTGGGTGCATACAGGCTAAACAGCGAGTCAGATTTTCTGACTCCAGTCGTCCTGGAAACATATATTTTCAGGGCCCTGACAACGTCAAGTAACTTGGAGTCCTCCAAGTCCCTAGTAGCCGCAGGTACCACAATAGGTTGGTTCATGTGAAAAACAGAAAACACCTTAAGGAGAAATTGAGGACGAGTCCTCAATTCTGCCCTGTCAGAATAAATTAAGTAAGGGCTTTTATATGATAAAGCCGCCCATTCTGACACACGCCTGGCTGAAGCCAGGGCTAATAGAATCTTCACCTTCCATGTGAAATATTTTAATTCCACAGTGGTGAGTGGATCCAACCAATGTGACTTTAGGAAACTCAAAACAACATTGAGATCCCAAGGTGCCACTGGGGGCACAAAAGGAGGCTGTATATGCAGTACCCCTTTTACAAACGTCTGAACTTCAGGCACTGAAGCCAGTTCTTTCTGGAAGAAATTCGACAGGGTCGAAATTTGAACCTTAATGGACCCTAATTTTAGGCCCATCGACAGTCCTGTTTTCAGGAAATGTAGGAAACGACCCAGTTGGAATTCCTCTGTAGGGACCTTCTTGGCCTCACACCACGCAACATATTTTCGCCCAATGCGGTGAAAAAGTTTTGCGATTACATCCTTCCTGGTTTCGACCAGGGTAGGGATGACTTCATCTGGAATGCCCTTTCAGGATCCGGCGTTCAACTGCCATGCCGTCAAACGCAGCCGCGGTAAGTCTTGGAACAGACAAGGCCCCTGCTGGAGCAGGTCCTCTCTTAAAGGTAGAGGCCACGGTTCTTCCGTGAGCATCTCTTGAAGTTCCGGGTACCAAGTCCTTCTTGACCCATCCGGAACCACGAGTATCGTTCTTACTCATCTCCTTCTTATGATTCTCAGTACTTTTGGTATGAGATGCATAGGAGGGAACACATACCCTGACTGGTACACCCACAGTGTTACCAGAGCGTCCACCGCTATCGCCTGAGGGTCCCTTGACCTGGCGCAATATTTGTCTAGTTTTTTGTTCAGGCGGGACGCCATCATGTCCACCTTTGGTTTTTCCCAACGGTTTACAATCATGTGGAAGACTTCCCGCTGAAGTCCCCACTCTCCCGGGTGGAGGTTATGCCTGCTGAGGAAGTCTGCTTCCCAGTTTTCCACTCCCGGAATTAACACTGCTGAGAGTGTTATCACATGATTTTTCGCCCAGCGAAGAATCCTTGCAGTTTCTGCCATTTCCCTCCTGCTTCATGTGCCGCCCTGTCTGTTTACGTGGGCGACTGCCGTGATGTTGTCCCACTGGATCAATACCGGCTGACCTTGAAGCAGAGGTCTTGCTAAGCTTAGAGCCTTGTAAATTGCCCTTAGCTCCAGTATATTTATGTGGAGAGAAGTCTCCAGACTTGATCACACTCCCTGGAAATTTTTTCCTTGTGTGACTGCTCCCCAGCCACTCAGGCTGGCATCCGTGGTCACCAGGACCCAGTCCTGAATGTCGAATCTGCGGCCCTTTCATAGATGAGCACTCTGCAGCCACCGCAGAAGAAAACACCCTTGTCCTTGGAGACAGGGTTATCCGCTGATGCATCTGAAGATGCGATCCGGACCATTTTCCCAGCAGATTCCACTGAAAGGTTCTTGCGTGAAATCTACCGAATGGGATCGCTTTGTAAGAAACCACCATTTTTCACAGGACCCTTGTGCAATGATGCACTGATACTTTTCCTGGTTTTAGGAGGTTCCTGACTAGCTCGGATAACTCCCTGGCCTTCTTCTCCGGGAGAAATCCTTTTCTGGACTGTGTCCAGAATCATTCCTAGGAACATTAGACGTGTCGTCGGAAAAGCTGCGATTTTGGAATATTTAGAAACCACTCGTGCTGTCGTAGAACTACTTGAGGTAGTGCTACTCCGACCGCCAACTGTTCTCTGGACCTTGCCCTTATCAGGAAAGCGTCCATATTTCTTTTAGGAAGAATCATCATTTCGGCCATTACCATGGTAAAGACCCGGGGTGCCGTGGACAATCCAAACGGCAGCGTCTGAACTGATAGTGACAGTTCTGTACCACGAACCTGAGATACCCTTGGTGAGAAGGGCAAAATTTGGACATGTAGGTAAGCGTCCCTGATATCCAGTGACACCATATCGTCCTGGTTCGCTATCACTGCTCTGAGTGACTCCATCTTGATTTGAACCCTTGTATGTAATTGTTCAAATCTTTTAGATCTCACCGAGCCGTTTGGCTTCAGTACCACAATATAGTGTGGAATAATACCCCTTCCCTTGTTGTAGGAGGGGTACTTTGATTATCACCTGCTGGGAATACAGCCTGTGAATTTTTTCCCAATACTGCCTCCCTGTCGGAGGGAGACGTTGGTAAAGCAGACTTCAGGAACTTGTGAGGGGAAGACGTCTCGAATTTCCAATGTACACCTGGGATACTACGTGTAGGATCCAGGAGTCCACTTGCGAGTGAGCCCACTGCGTGCTGAAACTCTTGAGATGACCCCCCACCGCACCTGAGTCCGCTTGTATGGCCCCAGCGTCATGCTGCGGACTTGGCAGAAGCTGTGGAGGACTTCTGTTCCTGGGAATGGGCTGCCTGCTGCAGTCTTCTTCCCTTTCCTCTAACCCTGGGCAGATATGACTGGCCTTTTGCCCGCCTGCCTTTATGGGTACGAAAGGACTGAGACTGAAAAGACTGTGTCCTTTTCTGCTGAGATGTGACTTGGGGTAACAAAAGTGGATTTTCCAGCTGTTGCCATGGCCACCAGGTCCGATGGACCGCCCCTTTATACGGCAATACTTCCATGTGCCGTCTGGAATC
The DNA here is from genome assembly GCF_028390025.1 of Pseudophryne corroboree. NCBI lineage: Eukaryota > Metazoa > Chordata > Amphibia > Anura > Myobatrachidae > Pseudophryne > Pseudophryne corroboree. The sequence continues at coordinate 423,244,388 of NC_086449.1, read as the reverse complement.
TGCATCACCTGACCACTGTCGTGTCTATAAACATCGTCTGGCAGATATGGACATCACATCTACTCTTGATGCCAGAATGCAAATATCCCTCTGCGCATCTCGCATATATAGAAATGCATCCTTAAAATGCTCTATAGTCAATAAAATATTGTTCCTGTCAAGGGTATCAATATTTTCAGTCAGGAAATCCGACCAAGCCCCGCCAGCGCTGCACATCCAGGCTGAGGCGATTGCTGGTCGTAGTATAACACCAGTATGTGTGTATATACTTTTTAGGATATTTTTCAGCTTCCTATCAGCTGGCTCCTTGAGGGCGGCCGTATCTGGAGACAGTAACGCCAGTTGTTTTTATAAGCGTGTGAGCGCCTTATCCACCCTAAGGTGTGTTTCCCAACTCGCCCTCACTTCTGGCGGGAAAGGGTATACCTCCAATAATTTTCTATCGGAGGAAACCCATGTATCATCACACACTTTAATTTATCTGATTCAGGAAAAACTACAAGTAGATTATTCCCACCCTACATAATACCCTTATTTGTGGTACTTGTAGTATCAGAAATATGTAACACCTCCTTCATTGCCCTTAACATGTAACGTGTGGCCCTAAAGGAAAATACGTTTGTTTCTTCACCGTCGACACTGAAGTCAGTGTCCGTGTCTGTGTCGACCCACTGAGGTAAATGGGCGTTTTTACAAGCCCCTGACGGTGTCTGAGACGCCTGGACAGGTACTAATTTGTTTGCCGGCCGTCTCATGTCGTCAACCGACCTTGCATCGTGTTGACATTATCACGTAATTCCTAAATAAGCCATCCATTCCGGTGTCGACTCCCTAGAGAGTGACATCACCAATACAGGCAATTTGCTCCGCCTCCTCACCAACATCGTCCTCCTACATGTCGACACACACGTACCGACACACAGCACACACACAGGGAATGCTCTGATAGAGGACAGGACCCCACTAGCCCTTTGGGGAGACAGAGGGAGAGTTTGCCAGCACACACCAAAAACGCTATAATTATACAGGGACAACCCCTTATACAAGTGTTTTCCCTTATAGCATTTTCACATATGTAATCATATCGCCAAATAAGTGCCCCCCCTCTCTGTTTTAACCCTGTTTCTGTAGTGCAGTGCAGGGGAGAGCCTGGGAGCCTTCCTCACAGCAGAGCTGAGCAGGAAAATGGCGCCGTGTGCTGAGGAGAATAGGCCCCGCCCCCTAAAACGGCGGGCTCTTCTCCCGGAGTTTGTGAGATCTGGCAGGGGTTAAATACATCCATATAGCCTCAAGGGCTATATGTGATGTATTTTAGCCATAACAAAGGTATAATACATTGCTGCCCAGGGCGCCCCCCCCAGCGCCCTGCACCCTCAGTGACTGCTGGTATGAAGTGTGCTGACAACAATGGCGCACAGCTGCAGTGCTGTGCGCTACCTTATGAAGACTGAAAGTCTTCTGCCGCCTGTTTCTGGACCTCTGGACCTCTTCAACTTCGGCATCTGCAAGGGGGGTCGGCGGCACGGCTCCGGGACGAACCCCAGGGTGAGACCTGTGTTCCGACTCCCTCTGGAGCTAATGGTGTCCAGTAGCCTAAGAAGCAAATCCATCCTGCACGCAGGTGAGTTTACTTCTCTCCCCTAAGTCCCTCGTAGCAGTGAGCCTGTTGCCAGCAGGACTCACTGAAAATAAAAAACCTAACTTAAACTTTTATTCTAAGCAGCTCAGGAGAGCCACCTAGATTGCACCCTTCTCGGCCGGGCACAAGAATCTAACGGAGGCTTGGAGGAGGGTCATAAGGGGAGGAGCCAGTGCACACCACCTGATCCTAAAGCTTTTATTATTGTGCCCTGTCTCCTGCGGAGCCGCTAAACCCCATGGTCCTGACGGAGTCCCCAGCATCCACTTAGGACGTTAGAGAAATAGGAGTTAGGTAAGTCAAACTCATCCTTTAATTGTTAGAAGGATTTTAGTGTAGTATCCGTATAGAGGTGAGTTATGGAAACCACTGATTTAGGGCCCCAAACCTCCCTCCCCTCGAGTGCATGCAGTTCAGGGAGCCATTTAGAGTACCAGAGGGGGGTGTCTGGGTCCAATCTGTCAAATTTCAAAAGGTCCCTTAGGGCCTGCCAAACCTTCACGGCCTGAAATAGAATTGGGGGAAGGAACCGGGCCATGCTCCCACTCAACAACACCTGCAGGGGAGATAGGGCAGGGAAGTAGCATTGAATAAACACCCAGTGTAGAGAAGTGACGCCAGCATCCTGCACCCATGCACTAATATGAGTCAGCTGAGCGGCATAATAGTACATTTGAAAATTAGGTAAAGCCAGACCACCGTCGCAGCGCAGCCTGGTGAGAGTATTCAGCTGTATTCTAGGACGTTTGTTAGCCCATATTAAAGAAGACAAGACACTATTCAGTTTCCTAAAGAAGGATGGATGAATGTACATAGGGGATTGAAGAATAATATACAGAATCTTAGGTAATATTATCATTTTAACAAGGCTGACCCTGCCAGATACAGTCAATGGAAGCTTACACCAAGTCCTAGATTTACGAGCAACCTGTTGCATGATCGGATCAAGATTCAAAGGTGTAAAGTCAGAGGGGTCATTGGTTATCGGAATCCCAAGATATTTAAATTTTGCTGTCCAACATAGCGGCAGGGAGATTTTAGGAACAACAGGGGGGGGCCTATCACAGGCATAATGTAGGATTTAGACCAGTTGATATGAAGGCCTGAATACGCACCGAACTCCTCGATCAATTGCAACAAAGTAGGCATAGACCTGGTGTAATCTTGCAAAAACAACAGCATGTCGTCAGCGTAAAGAGCTATCTTATCCTCCCGAGGGCCGGTATGGATTCCCACGATACCCGGGTGCGACCTTATCAGACAGGCCAAGGGCTCGATGGCCAGGGCAAACAAAGTGGGGGATAGAGGGCAGCCCTGCCTGGTTCCGCGAGACAGGCGGAATGAGGGAGAGATATAGCCGTTTACTGAGATCCTGGCAGTCAGGTGCTGGTAGAGTAGTTTAGTCCATTTTATAAAATTAGGTCCGAAGCCCATACAAGTCATGACTTCCCATAGATAAGCCCATTCAATACTGTCAAATGCCTTGGCGGCATCCAGCGAGACCACTGCCGAGTCGGAGGGAAAATCATGTGGGACTTGTAAGATGGTATATAATCTACGCAAGTTAATAGAAGTGGACATCCCCGGCATAAAGCCGGTCTGGTCAAGGTGGATAATAGAGGTAATTACAGTGTTAAGCCGAACTGCTAAAATTTTTGCCAGGATCTTAGCATCGGTGGGAATCAAAGAGATCGGTCTATAGGATTCCGGGGACCTAGGGTCCTTTCCGGGTTTCGGGATCACTATTATAATCGCCTCCGACATAGAGGGGGGAAGTTTATCATTAACAAATATATCAGAATACAAGGCGTGAAGCCTGAGACCAAAAAAATCAATATGGGTTTTATATACTTCAGAGGGGATGCCGTCACACCCCGGTGCCTTGCCATTGGGAGACAGACCAATAGCTGCCGTCACCTCCTCCAGTGTCAAAGGTGCCTCCAACACTTCAGAGGCCTCTGAAGAGAGTGTGGGTAAGGGAATATTTCCCAAATAATTGGAGAGATCTAATGCCGAACATACTAACTGTAAACTATAGACCTCAGCATAGTAAGAATGAAATAACTGCGCAATGTCCGGCTGGTGTCTACAAGGGAGCCATCACTACCGGACATCTGGGTAATCGTAGAGCCAGGGGGGTCGCAGTGTATCAGTAGAGCCAGCAGGCTACCAGGCCTGTCACCCTGCATATAAATATCAGTAGCCCGAAATAGAAGCGAGCGCAAATTTTTATCAGATAAATGAGCCAACCATGCTGACTGAGCCGCCAACCAGCGTGCTCTCAGTGCCGGGGTACCATCCACCAAGTAGCAGGATTCCAGGTCTCTGGCGTCACTCTCAAGGTCTCGCTCCCTCTCCCTGCAGGATAACTTATGAGCAGATATTCGTCTAATATACGTACCCCTTAAAAAGGCCTTAAATGAATCCCAGATCACTGTCCCCGGGGCCGACCCTACATTATCATTAAAATAACCCTCCCACTGAGCCACCTGGTCACAACAGTCGCCCATTTGTGTCAGCCAGGAAGGATGCAGTTTCCAATAAGATTGTCCCCTCTGGCTCTCCATAGCAAGAGTCAACATCAGAGGGGAGTGGTCAGAGATACCCCGGGCCTCGTACTGGACGTCAACTACCCTGGGGAGAAGAACGGGAGACAGTAGGATCAGGTCGATTCTGGAAAACGAGCCATGCGTGCCGAAGAAGCATGAAAACTGGCTAGCTGTAGGGTGCCGAGACCTCCACACATCCACCCACTGCAAGTTATTAAAAAAATCAGCAAATTTAGTAGGACCAGTACCCACCCCAGCAGCCTGCGGAGAGCGCCACCTGTCTAAAGCCAAATTCATAACATTATTAAAGTCACCCAAGCAGATCACCGGGGTACATGGAGAGGAGGCTATGAACGAAGCGGCCTGTTGTAACACATCATATGAAAAAGGGGGGGGGGGGACATAAACCGCCAGAATGTAATAGGGCTGGGAACTCAGTCAAGAAACACAAAACGACCATACTTGTCAGTCTTGACCGTCACTAGCTCAAAGTGTACCGACTTTCTTATCAAAACCGACACACCCCTGGAAGAGGAGGAATGAGAAGCATGATAGGCCCATCCCACCCAGGGTCTTCTAAGTGACAACAACCTATTCCCCTCCAAGTGAGTCTCGCAGAGACATGCAACATCCGGGCCATATTTCCGAAGTGTATTCAAAACTAAGGAGCGTTTTATCTTATTATTCAAACCTCGAATATTCCATGTCAGAAACTTCAAATTAGCCATAATCCAGGTAGGGTTCTATGTAGCACAGTAGGTAAACGTCCCAGCAAATATTCCTGGAAATCGTCAGTAAAGGCAAGAACAGTGCTTATCTTACATAATCCCTGAATCGCAATCCACAGTATCCAATGCATCAAATATACTTCCCACATCAAAAAAATAAACGCAAAAACAAATTCAAACACAAGAAAAATAACAAACTATAGAAAGAAAAAAACATGCAAAAGGAACAGCAACGAACTGTTTGCTGACATCCCCACCCCCTCCCCATACACCACCCCTAACTATGCCTTGTTTTCTTAACTGTAATTTGCCAAATGAAATATCTGCAGTGAAAGTTCAAAAATAATGATTTTCCAGAGTTTAAGAGGGGGTTTCAATGGCGGGCAAAGACAAACACCTGGCCTAATCCACATAGCAACAGTGGCACTTTACAGCAGCCCAAACTAACACAAAAACTGCTCTCAGCCTCATAGGGTAGGAAGCCCTTTTCTGCAAATTCTGGATTTGGACAGGTGGGCGAGGGGTGTGATATGCGGTACCGCTGCCAGCGTTTACAGCGATGGCATTCACACCTTTCACCTGCAAATGAATTTCCCCATTAAAGTAATTATAAAATATTAAAAAGGCGATTACCTGGTGAAAGAGCTCGACTCTGTGTTTCACACATTGGATTGCAGTAACTTAACGCTTTAGAGAAAAATAAAAAGGATAGGTCATGTTAAAAAAAAAAAAAAAAAAAAATATATGCCACCACATTTACAATGATTGATCATACAATGCATTTTATTAGATAACATATTATAATAATAATAATAAGGAGAAAAAAAACAAAGCAACCAATCAGGTATTTGGAGGATTATAGTTTAAGGTGCAGCTCAATGTAGAAAACAAAAAAGTTACTAAACGTCCCCCATCACCAGTGGTTTCTATGTGTAGCTGTTACTCCTGGGACTTCTCTGTTCAGCTTACAGGCTCGGATTTCCTCCATTGAAGATGAAGAAAGCCGTTGGGGCAGCTCGACTTATATGATGTGACCTGTCCAGGTAACACACTCCTGGAAGCAGTCGCATCACATGTGTTTATGCCAACACAAAACAGAAAAGGCTATAGAAGTAGCGCCAGTTCTCCCTACCACCTCCATTTTTATTCGTTACTATCAAGGGTTAGGGATGATCCCTGGACAGAAGAATAGGATGCTGGAACTCAGTGCAGCGCCCGCAATTCCAAATACTGATTATCCATACTGTCTGGAGAGCCCGTTTGAAGTTTTGTAGAGAGGTGGAGAGTCTGATAAGGAATGGGAGAGAATTCCAGAAGTAGGAAGCACCACAGCCAGAATCTTGGATGCGGGAATGGAAGAAAGTAATCAGTTGGCAGGAGAGACGGCATTCACTTTAGTAGCAAAGAGGGCGGGCGGGAGTGTTAAGGGAGATGAGGTCACTTATGTAAATGGAATGGGTGAGGGCTTTATAAGCCATTGTGAGAAGCTTGAAGTGGATTCTGAAAGGGAAGGGGAGCCAATGTAGGGCTTGTAGGAGAGGTAAGGTAGATTTTGTATGATTGGAGAGGAAGATGAGCCAAGCACCAGCATGGAGTACACATTGCAGTGGAGAAAGGCAGACGTCCGGGAGGCCAGATATGAGGAGGTTACAGCAGTCCCACCTGGAGATGGCCAGTGAGTGGATGAGGGTCTTAGTAGCATCTGCAGTGAGAAAGGGTCTGATCCTGGAGTTATTTTTGAAATGGAAACGCCAGGACTGTGACAGATACTGAATGTGTGGTTTGAAGGAGAGGGTCAAGGATAATTCCAAGACAGCACACTTGGGGGCTGGAGGAGATGGTTGTGCTGTCAATAGACAATGAAATTGTTGGAAGTGAGGTAATGCAGAAGGGTGGACAGATGATTAGCTCAGTCATAGACATGTTTAGTTTAAGAAAGCGCTGGAACATCCAGCAAGAGATATGGAAAGGGATAAGTGAAGACATGGAAGGAAAGAGGCAATGTCATGATGTATGTGGAGGGGGTAAGTCAAAAGAAACAGTAGGAGGAGCAATTTGCCTTGCACAGTATTTTTGTTTTTGGCTTAACGATGGAGACAGAATGTGTTAAATACTTACATATGCAATGAGATAAACGCATTCACCTTATTAAATCGCCAACTAACATGCTGAAGAACAGGTGATATCTTACATGCCCTCTGACTTACCTGCCTGAAAATGGGTTTCAGTTACAGTATGAACGTCACTAAGAAGTATCCCATTTTATTCACTCATAGGAATAGATTTACTAAAACTTCTAAAACAGAGAAGTGGTGATGTTACCCATAGCAGCCAACCAGATTCTATCATTTTCTAGAATGCAATAGAGCAGTGGTTCTCAAACTCGGTCCTCAGGACCCCACACAGTGCATGTTTTGCAGGTAACTCAGCAGGTGCACAGGTGTATTAATTACTCACTGACACATTTTAAAAGGTCCACAGATGGAGCTAATTATTTCACTTGTGATTCTGTCAGGAGACCTGCAAAACATGCACCGTGTGGGGTCCTGAGGACCGAGTTTGAGAACCTGTGCAATAGAGAAATGGTAGACTGATTGGTTGCTATAGGCAACACCTCCACTTGTCTGTTTTAGAAGCTTTAGTAAATCTACCGCAAATTCGTTTAGGTACTATTTATAAGGGCTTATTTTTAAATCACTTTTCAATGATCAGTTAACTGCTTATTTTACCCACAGAGTTACTCAACAACAAACTCAATAGTCCTTTACTGAACATGAGTGCAAGCTCAGATTAGCAGCAAAATATAGAGTTTTAAAAATGTAACCAAACAGTATCATCCCGAGACTACCCATGTTTCAGGCAGGAAAACACACAGTAAGGGAACATTTATGAAAAGTGGTGTACAGGTAACTGTGCAACAGGATGCTTTATGAAATCACTACAGAAGTGAGTGGGTTTCCTAAATTTCATCACTGGGATTCCGTCAATATACCAGCTGTCGGGATCCCGGCATTCACTAGACTGACACCGGAATCCCGATAGCCAGTGATATCCCGCCGGACGGAATCCCGACAATTCGCTCAGTATTCCCACTCTGTTGGTGGGTCCATGCCACCAACAGAGTGGGAATAGAACCTGCGGAGAGCGCAGCGAGACACTGGCCCCGATATGTGGCAAGCGTAGTGAACCCGCAAGGGGACTCGCTGACGGAATTCTGGCAGACGGGATGACGCTGTCGGTATACTGACAGCTGGCATCACGTCTGCCCTTTTTTCAGATTTATGCCTCATCACCATTACATTCAATGTAAACTGGATAAAATAGTAGTGACGCAGAGGTTATTGGAGATTTTCGGAGCAAGCCTAGGCTTTCACAGTCAGTGGAGTGATAGCAACTGAGGTCTGCTTAAGTCCATGCAAATGTACAAAAAACAAAACAAGACACTTGGGTGTCAGAGGACAGCTTACAGCATCAAAAATATCCACATCGACTTATACCATCTTTCTATGTGGAGTAGACAGTATTTAAAAAAACAAATAACACAGCTATAACCCATTGTACTACTATCTGTGTGTATATATGTATGCTCCTCTGCGGGTTGTTATTGCGTTGCACTTGAACTTTTATCTGTTGATTGTCATATGCTTGTTTCAAATTAATAAGCATATATTGCAAAAAAAAAAAAAAAAAATTGTATTAAGAAGAGGCATGTGGCGAATAGCAACAACAGCTTGTGCCACAGTACTTTGCTGTAGCAAGCATCACACTAGTATGCTGTTTCACAAAGCATTAACATCTAAATCAGTATTTCTCACAGCCATTCCTTAGAGAAGCTAAAACAGCGCGCAGGCCAGGACGCGATTTTACAAACTAAAAATTAGTCACAAACATCTTACCGAGTAGAGTTTTTTCATTGTTCACTGAACAGCTAACAATATTAACTTCCCTGTCGAAAGAATACAACATCTGTAAATGAAGAGGGAAAAACATTATAATACAAATCATTTGTTTTAGAAGATTTTGCTTTTGTATTTACACCAGTAAACAGAAATCCAAGGAGCACACACACACACCCACCCACCACTTCATCTGCACAATACAACAGAAGACAGCAATGCTTACATTTATTAACCACTCAACTGACAATTTCCCCCCCCAAAAAAACGCTCCGAAATCGTCAGGGGTTTTTTATGAGGTGTAGAACATGAAAAATAGAGAAATACAAATATTTGTATTTATTTACAATCCTCCCCCCCCAAAAAACATTGAAACATTGATCGGGAACATCACGACCATCTGTAACATCGCAACTTCAGTTTTTCGATCCCAGACAGCTGACGGGTACACGGGGTGGACGGGGGGGACTGGGGGTGGCTTGGGGGGTTTACACTTACCAGCAGCTGCTATTGTCTGCAGCCGCTGGAGAGGGGGATCCTGCCGTGCTGGCCGATCAGCAATGATCGGCAGCACGGCAGACACAGGGGAGGCAGAGGGACCTTCTGGTCCCTCTGACAACAGCAGAGGAGGGAAGTTTCTCTTCCGGGCCACTGCTAACACAGTTTATCAGACTGGTCGCATCCTGTGCGACCAGGTCAGATAGAGCACTTGCAGGCTTGGTCGCATCTGATGCAACCATGCCAGGAAGTGGTTAATATGGGTTTTCACAGAATAGTTTGGACAAGTAGGGTTTTAGACAGGAACAAACGCATAATACAAATATCTATCTTTATTACAGAAGAAACTGCTTGCAACTGATAGCATTGTGGTACTCTCATGTCTGTGGCAAATTGAGAGGTTTATGCTATGCCCTGTGGGATGCTTACATATGAAGGTTTTATGTGAATTGAGATTAGTAGCTTGGATGTTGCTTTGTGTACTTTACACTGGAAGTTATGCAGCCACGTTTGCATTGTTGAATGAAAGGTCTGGTATTCTTTATTGTTACAGATTATATATTGTCACACAAGGTGACTAGAAGGTGTGGGTGTTGGTTTTTCAGAATCAGCTTCAATTTTGTGTTATTAGGGTGCAATTACACACATCACAGATCATTATGGGAAAGCAAGATTGTTCATTTAACTGTGCACAACGATGGAGGTGCACTGTTACATTAGAGATGACGTGTCTGCGATGTGCTGCCACTACCAGAATTTCCATGAGGTTCCCGATGACACATAGCTACTGACTGGATGGCCGCCTTAAGACACTAATATTGCCAGATCAGCCCCACTGTCTACTGTTCCTTGGCCAGGTTTAAAAAACAAAACAAAAATAAGCCAGCATTACTTGCAGTGGTTTGACACCAGATCATTTAGGAATACTGCTAAGAAATAAAGATAATGCTTTTCACATTCAGGTCTTGCTTACCTCATTTTGCTTGGTAAGGGGATCATATAGACCAACGTTGGTGAACCCCTCCCTTCCCTGTTGAAGACATGTAAACAACTGTTAAACATCTCTTCCAAAAAAAAAAAAAAACATTTTTACAAACTGTACTGAAATATTTTACTAGACTATTGAAGCGTACATGTTCACACCATACATTTCACTGTATAGTCTGAGTTTTTGAAATGAGATCACCTGACACGTATATTAAAATATAAATCTATTTCAAAACTCTTTATAAACACATAATTAGCAGCAAAAGGCTTACGGTCTACATTGAGACATGACTTAAATAATAACAATCAGTCAAAAAGAGCTTCCATTATTTAAGAAACAATTTAGTAAAGTGAAATTCCAGCATGTGTTTCCAGTCCTCATGTTGGGAGCTGTAGTTCCACAACAGCTGAAGCAATACTGGCTGACCAAGCCTGTCATGTAAAGGTCAATGATGTCCATGTAATCGTGCATGGATCAAGGCTCCTGTCAGCTCAATACATAGAATCCTGCTTGGCATACAGGGGATACGGTCATTAGGTCGACCACTATTAGTTGACATGCATTAGGTCGACATGGTCACTAGGTCGACATGGAATAAGGTGACATGCGTTTTTCATGTGTTTTTTTCCCCGATTTTTTTAACTTTTTCATACTTTACAATCCCCGTGGCCTACGATTGGGAATAGTAACCTGTGCCGAGCGCAGCGGCAACTGAGCGAAGCATCTTGCCCGAAGCATGGCAAGCAAAGCGAGCCATGCAAGGGGACACGGTGCACTAACTGGTGTTCCCCGTCACTTTACGAAGAAAACGACACCAAAAAAAGTTTTTTAAAAACTCATGTTGACCAAATGACCCATAACCGCATACAAAAGAACATTAAATGATGCTGGGAGGACTACATGAGCTGAAATGGAGCTTCCCAAGTGCCAGGCTCCATCTTCCTTCTCATTCCTGCACTCACAATTACACCGCCTACCATTTATGCACATCATATAGGGCATCAATGTACACTTATGAAACATACCACTATATAAAGTTAAGTACATTCATTTATTCTGTAATAAAGAAATGAAGGAACTAATACTGTATGCAGGTGAAGGAATGAGGTCATTAGGTACAAATGGTGATCATCTTACCACCAACAATAGGTTTAGACAAAGTGATTTTTTTTTAAATTATATATTAAAGAGGACACATTTATACTTCTGTAGCTACAAGTGCTCTACTTTCTAATACTGAAATGTATTTATAACATACTTAATAACAAAGAAGGAAGCACAAACAAGTACCTTCCAAGTGTACAGGACATTTTCATTTCTCTCCACATTAATTATTCGGAGTGTTCTCGAGCACTTCTCTATGGCATCTGAAATGCAGTATTCGAAATAACACTAAGAAAAGTAATCAGCAGTAACCGCACAACTCACTGGTCATTATGACGGAAACAAATGTAATGCTTGAGCCAACAATAAGAGGCAAAATAATATGTCTTAGTTACCAATTCCAAACAATTCTACAGTAGCGATCTCATTAGCCCCATTCAGTTCATAAGTCTGAAGTAATTATGTATCCTAATGCTTGCCCTATTGTTTAGATGACTTGGCAGTTTAGCAACACTTGTGAGTGGTCAAACTGGACAGGGAGCCTTTCGTAACTAGGCCTAAGCAGCCAATCCCAGAGTCATTTTAAAGCAACACAGGTAGCGCAACCAATTTGTTCACAACAATTTGTGTAATTAGACTAATTGTAAGATTTCAAGTTGCTAAAAAAACCCTCAAACAAAAAATAATAATAAAAAAAAGACTGCTTGAAAGAATGATTTATAGGAGTATGCTACATATTAATCAATCAAAACTTTAAAAAATAAATTTGTTCAGTTTTTATTCAAGATGTTAAGTAGTAAAACAACTTCAAAGCAGGATACAGCAGTAAATCTGGATGGGGTTTTGTGCATGTCACTCACCAAAATCTATACACAGATGGGACAATGACATGCTCATAACCTCAAGCCTCAGATTGGGTACCATTCTGAGTCATTCTGATAATACCAAAGTTCTATGAGTAGACATAGCAAGTGTGGAAAGTTTTAGAAAAGGAAACTCAAGTCTTCTTTTCAGCAGCGTTTTAAAAGTGAATTTTCTTTTCTAAAGCAACCACACTTGCTACAAGCTGCTAATTTGACTTGCTGCTGTATCAAGTCGGGATCCAGTCGGGATCCCAGCAGTCAAAATACCGACTCCAGAATCCCGACACTGGCATCCTGAATAGGGTTACAAGCTCGGTGCTGGAATCCCGATCGAGTGTGTGCCAGACCGTCTGGCAGGTAAGCCGCGGGAGTGGGGGAGGTTGGTTGGTTAGGCTGTGGGTGGGGGTCGGGGTTAGACTGTAGGTGTGGGGTAAGGGTTAGGTGGCCATTGGGGGTAGGTACGTTTACTTAACCTTCCCTCTGTGGGGATTCTCAAAATTGTGATGTCGTGGTCGGTATTCTGACCGCCGGCATATCAATCCCAACCATTAAATCTAATATCCCAATTTTACCCAATACAAGGTTAGTTTGTTTTCACTGACAGAAAGTCAGGATTGATCCAATTGTGATTTTTTTTTTTCTTACAAAGGATACAGGGGTATTGCTGTATATTTTGAGCACTCAGATAATAAAGATACAATCTAACTACAAGACACAGAACAAGGGGAGAAAATGGAGGGCAGTGGGTAGAAATTCTGGGATTAATGTATCAAGCTGTGAAGTGGACCAGTGGAGAAGTTGCCCAACTTTGAGGTATCATTTATAAAAGTACAATAAAAGGATTATTTGCTATGGGCAACTTTTCCACATTTTTCACTGCTGGATACATCAATTTCCCTGTCCAAAACATTTCTAAATATTGAGCTAAAATTGAGGTTGGTATCAAGTCAAGAACTGTCATCCACGCAAATGATAAACCAATAAAACATTTTTCTGAGCGTTCTTCCAAGCCTCCATTATCATACATTTCATTTGCTGCAAACATATCTGTGTCATAATCTGAATTTTGCAATGGATAGCATAAAAGCAGTTTCTTCACTTAATTCCAAAACAGAATGCTACATGGGTATAATCAACTCGCATGGAAAAAAATAATAAGATAATAATAATAATAAATAAACATATATACATTTTTTTACAACGGTAAGCAGCATCCAGCATGTAGGCACATGAAAGTGCCTTGAATCCTGTTGGAGAAAGAGCGCTGTATAAATAAAATTATTATTATTACCTCTGAGCAGGAGATGCTGCCGGTTCCATGCACAGCGGAATATTGCCTTGCTGACAGGTGTCTGTCAGCTATTTAGGTTAGGGGGTTTGGAAAAAACCACTAGTGGGCCTTTACCAAAAGAAGGCTTAATGTGTGGTGCACTCTTTTAGTTTAGTTTTATGAGTTTAATTAAAAAACGTAACATTTATTATTACATAGTTAAAATAAGTTCATTACTAGGCTAGACATAGAACAATTAATTGTCAGCCTGGGGAAAAAAGTAGTATAACATTTTTTCATAAACAAATTATATATAGAAAAGGGAGGTGTACTACCCTATATCATAAATACCACAATTAAAGGATATTAATTCCTAGTATGCGTGAGGGTATATGGGTAGGATAATATAAAATTTAATATAATGTGAAATGTTATATATAAATTAGCTAAGTGAAAATATAAACAGTTGTTTACAGGTTATTTATCAAATGTACGAGACCTTTTATATAATAAAATTATGATCTCAGAAAAAAAACTGTTTCTAGCAGTTCCTGCAGAGTGTCTTTCACAGTATGCACATGTTACGGTATTTGTGATAACCACTGTTAAATACAACCACTTCCTAATGTTCACACATGTTTAAGACAGCACAAGAATGCTTGAAATAAATATAGGTTTCAGTCAAACCAACTTGATACATATGTTTCAGTCAGTCCAACTTGATATAGTATCATTCGGTGGTTTCCACAAGTATCATATACAGCAACTATGTTGCCAACCACAAACAATTAAATTAGATAACCACTGTTCAAATTCCTCATTAACTTGAAAACATAGATCTTGATGTATCACTCCTCATACAATACCAAAAATATAAATGCAACCCCTTATTAAGTAATGCAAAAGAGGGGGAGGGTTGTTAGAATTGTTAATGGAAAAAAGGGGCAATAAGTGGTATACTTTATAATGCAAAAATTCATGTGCTGAAATAGGTACTTCCTAGTAGAAAAAATAGGTAGTAAAGATGTCCCAGCGTTGTGTGCGTGTTCCCCCTTCTGCTTTTGTCCCATGTGCCGTGCAGCAGTGAATAGGCACAATGAGAGTGGGGAAACAGTGCAAACGCTGGAACGGAGTATAGAAAAGTACGAGCAGCTTCTACTGTCCCCGGGATCACTCACTCTCTCCCCTGTTGTGCATGCACATTGCAGGGGGGTGAGCGATATCCCAGAAATGAGAGAGACGCTCTGAATACCTACCAAAGGTGGATGCTTGCAGTGTCTCTGTGCCGCTGAATGATCCTCCGCACTGTGCAGGGAGCTGCTTACAGACCCAGACGCCAGGTCGGGTATGAATTCCATGTGCCCAGAAACAATGTACGTCTAGGCTTCTGATGATGTACGTTTCACATTCGCTTGCTCACATCGGTGTCCAGACACTGTCATCACATGGACTGTATATATAATAACAGGTGTAGGTGTGGCTTCCTATTGGGAGCATAATTTGCTTAATGATGGCGGGTTACTGTGGAGGGGTATCCAGGAGAAAGCTAATTCCACCTCAGTGTCACTATTGTTAGTCTCCGTTCTCTAAGTAATCTTTCCCTATAAATGGTACTATGTGGATCTCTAACAATTATAAGGGAAGTCCCAGTCTCAGAGCATTCATCCGTAGCTAGTCCAATTCTTGAATACAGTCTCTAAATATCGATATACCTTAAAAATATCTTATGGGTATAACAGTCCCACCACTTAAAACATAAATCAAGATTGCTAAATACCAGGCAATCTGTGACTATCAATTACAGAGTATGACATAAAATAAAATACCTCAATATATTGTGTATATCAGTAAGCGCTCATACTACCTCCCTTAATATCTACTGGTGTTAATATTGTATATTCGTGAAAAGTCAGCAAATCTAACGTAAGTATTCAATAATCTCGAATATACAGCATTTTATTAATATATATTAGATTGTTGTATATCAGTCCAAATTCGTCACACAAGGGTACCTTATCAGTAAATCCTCCATACAACAATATTATATATAGAACAAATATGTCATAACCAGTGCTAAAAATGAACCTTACTTGGGGGAATATTAATGAAGGAACTTTTTATCCTGTAAAAAGGATTATAATAGTGAGTTATATTGTATGCTAATACAGTGTCCCAATACAATCATATAATTATAGATATTATATATGGTACAAATATACCATAGCCGGTTGTAAAAAACAAGATTTATGGTAAGAACTTACCATTGTTAAAATAAGAATTTACTTACCGATAATTCTATTTCTCGGAGTCCGTAGTGGATGCTGGGGTTCCTGAAAGGACCATGGGGAATAGCGGCTCCGCAGGAGACAGGGCACAAAAAAGTAAAGCTTTACTAGGTCAGGTGGTGTGCACTGGCTCCTCCCCCTATGACCCTCCTCCAGACTCCAGTTAGGTACTGTGCCCGGACGAGCATACACAATAAGGGAGGCATTTTGAATCCCGGGTAAGACTCATACCAGCCACACCAATCACACCGTACAACTTGTGATCTAAACCCAGTTAACAGTATGACAACAGAAAGGGCCTCTTAAAGATGGCTCCTTAACAATAACCCGAATTAGTTAACAATAACTATGTACAAGTATTGCAGATAATCCGCACTTGGGATGGGCGCCCAGCATCCACTACGGACTCCGAGAAATAGAATTATCGGTAAGTAAATTCTTATTTTCTCTATCGTCCTAAGTGGATGCTGGGGTTCCTGAAAGGACCATGGGGATTATACCAAAGCTCCCAAACGGGCGGGAGAGTGCGGATGACTCTGCAGCACCGAATGAGAGAACTCCAGGTCCTCCTTTGCCAGGGTATCAAATTTGTAAAATTTTACAAACGTGTTCTCCCCCGACCACGTAGCTGCTCGGCAGAGTTGTAATGCCGAGACCCCTCGGGCAGCCGCCCAAGATGAGCCCACCTTCCTTGTGGAGTGGGCTTTTACAGTTTTAGGCTGTGGCAGGCCTGCCACAGAATGTGCAAGTTGAATTGTGTTACAAATCCAACGAGCAATCGACTGCTTAGAAGCAGGTGCGCCCAACTTGTTGGGTGCATACAATATAAACAGCGAGTCAGATTTTCTGACTCCAGCCGTCCTTGCAATGTATATTTTTAAGGCTCTGACAACGTCCAACAACTTGGAGTCCTCCAAGTCGCTAGTGGCCGCAGGCACCACAATAGGTTGGTTCAGATGAAATGCTGATACCACTTTAGGGAGAAAATGCGGACGAGTCCGCAGTTCTGCCCTATCCGAATGGAAGATTAGATAAGGACTTTTATAAGATAAAGCCGCCAATTCAGATACTCTCCTGGCAGAGGCCAGGGCTAGTAACATAGTCACTTTCAATGTGAGATATTTCAAATCCACCTTTTTCAATGGTTCAAACCAATGGGATTTGAGGAAATCTAAAACTACATTTAGATCCCACGGTGCCACCGGAGGCACCACAGGAGGCTGTATATGCAGTACTCCCTTGACAAAAGTCTGGACCTCAGGGACAGAGGCCAATTCTTTTTGGAAGAATATTGACAGGGCCGAAATTTGAACCTTAATGGATCCCAATTTGAGACCCATAGATAATCCTGATTGCAGGAAATGTAGGAAACGACCCAGTTGGAATTCCTCCGTCGGAACCCTCCGATCCTCGCACCACGCTACATATTTTCGCCAAATGCGGTGATAATGTTTCACGGTGACTTCCTTCCGTGCCTTAATCAAGGTAGGAATGACTTCTTCTGGAATGCCTTTCCCTTTTAGGATCTGGCGTTCAACCGCCATGCCGTCAAACGCAGCCGCGGTAAGTCTTGAAAAAGACAGGGACCCTGCTGTAGCAGGTCCCTTCTCAGAGGTAGAGGCCACGGTTCGTCCGTGAGCATCTCTTGAAGTTCCGGATACCAAGTCCTTCTCGGCCAATCCGGAACCACTAGTATTGTTCTTACTCTTCTTTGCCGTATGATCTTCAATACCTTTGGTATGAGCGGCAGAGGAGGAAACACATACACTGACTGGTACACCCAAGGAGTTACCAGTGCGTCCACAGCTATTGCCTGTGGATCTCTTGACCTGGCGCAATATTTGTCCAGTTTCTTGTTGAGGCGAGACGCCATCATGTCTACAATTGGTCTTTCCCAACGGTCTATTAACATGTTGAAGACTTCTGGATGTAGACCCCACTCTCCCGGATGAAGATCGTGTCTGCTGAGGAAGTCTGCTTCCCAGTTGTCCACGCCCGGGATGAACACTGCTGACAGTGCTATCACGTGATTCTCCGCCCAGCGAAGAATCTTGGCAGCTTCTGCCATTGCACTCCTGCTTCTTGTGCCGCCCTGCCTGTTTACATGGGCGACCGCCGTGATGTTGTCCGACTGAATCAACACCGGCTTTCCTTGCAGGAGAAGTTCCGCCTGGCTTAGAGCATTGTAGATTGCTCTTAGTTCCAGAATGTTTATGTGAAGAGACTTTTCCAGACTCGTCCATACTCCCTGGAAGTTTCTTCCTTGTGTGACTGCTCCCCAGCCTCTCAGGCTGGCGTCCGTGGTCACCAGGATCCAATCCTGAATGCCGAATCTGCGGCCTTCTAATAGGTGAGCCTTCTGCAACCACCACAGAAGTGACACCCTTGTCTTTGGTGACAGGGTTATTTTGCATGGAATCTGCCGAATGGAATTGCTTCGTAAGAAGCCACCATTTTTCCCAGGACTCTTGTGCATTGATGTACTGACACTTTTCCTGGTTTTAGGAGGTTCCTGACCAGATCGGATAACTCCTTGGCTTTTTCCTCTGGAAGGAAAACCTTTTTCTGAACCGTGTCCAGAATCATTCCTAGGAACAGCAGACGAGTTGTCGGGATTAAATGGGATTTTGGAATATTCAGAATCCACCCGTGTTGTCTTAGCACCTCTTGAGATAGTGCTAAAGCTGTCTCCAGCTGTTCTCTGGACCTTGCCCTTATTAGGAGATCGTCCAAGTATGGGATAACTAATACGCCTTTTCTTCGAAGAAGAATCATCATCTCGGCCATTACCTTGGTAAAGACCCGAGGCGCCGTGGACAATCCGAACGGCAGCGTCTGAAACTGATAGTGACAGTTTTGAACAATGAACCTGAGGTACCCCTGGTGTGCGGGGTAAATCGGAACGTGTAGATACGCATCCTTGATGTCCAAGGATACCATAAAGTCCCCTTCTTCCAGGTTCGCTATCACTGCTCTGAGTGACTCCATCTTGAACTTGAACTTTTTTATGTAGAGGTTCAAGGACTTCAGATTTAGAATAGGCCTTACCGAGCCATCCGGCTTCGGTACCACAAATAGAGTGGAATAATACCCCTTTCCTTGTTGTAATAGGGGTACTTTGACTATCACCTGCTGAGCGTACAGCTTGTGAATGGCTTCCAACACCCTCTCCCTTTCGGAAGAGACGGTTGGTAAGGCAGACTTCAGGAAACGATGAGGAGGATCCGTCTCTAATTCCAACCTGTACCCCTGAGATATTATCTGCAGGATCCAGGGGTCTACCTGCGAGTGAGCCCACTGCGCGCTGTAATTTTTGAGACGGCCCCCCACTGTCCCCGAGTCCGCTTGAGAGGCCCCAGCGTCATGCTGAGGTTTTTGCAGGAGCCGGGGAGGGCTTCTGTTCCTGGGAAGGAGCTGCCTGTTGGTGTCTCTTCCCTCTTCCTCTGCCTCGTGGCAGGTACGACAAGCCCTTTGCTCTCTTATTTTTGTAGGAGCGAAAAGGCTGCGGTTGAAAGGTCGGTGCCTTTCTCTGTTGGGGAGTGACTTGAGGTAAAAAAGTGGATTTCCCGGCAGTAGCCGTGGCCACCAAGTCTGATAGACCAACTCCAAATAACTCCTCCCCTTTATACGGCAAAACCTCCATGTGACGTTTTGAATCCGCATCGCCTGTCCACTGTCGTGTCCATAAGGCTCTTCTGGCTGAAATGGACATAGCACTCACCCGAGATGCCAGTGTGCAAATATCCCTCTGTGCATCACGCATATAGATAAATGCATCCTTTATTTGTTCTAACGACAGTAAAACATTGTCCCTATCTAGGGTATCAATATTTTCAATCAGGGATTCTGACCAAACTACTCCAGCACTGCACATCCAGGCAGTTGCTATAGCTGGTCGTAGTATAACACCTGCATGTGTGTATATATTCTTTTGAATAACTTCCATCTTTCTATCTGATGGATCCTTAAGTGCGGCCGTCTCAGGAGAGGGTAACGCCACTTGTTTGGATAAGCGTGTGAGCGCCTTGTCCACCTTAGGGGGTGTTTCCCAGCGCGCCCTAACCTCTGGCGGGAAAGGGTATAATGCCAATAACTTTTTTGAAATTATCAACTTTTTATCAGGAGCAACCCACGCTTCATCACACACGTCATTTAATTCTTCTGATTCAGGAAAAACTGTTTGTAGTTTTTTCACACCATACATAATACCCTGTTTTACGGTATCTGTAGTATCAGCTAAATGTAACGTCTCCTTCATTGCCAAAATCATATAACGTGTGGCCCTACTGGAAAATACGTTTGAATTTCTACCGTCGTCACTGGAATCAGTGCCCGTGTCTGGGTCTGTGTCGACCGACTGAGGCAAAGGGCGTTTTACAGCCCCTGACGGTGTTTGAGGCGCCTGGACAGGCATTAATTGATTGTCCGGCCGCCTCATGTCCTCAACTGACTGTTTAAGGGAAGATAAACCATCACGTAATTCCACAAATAAAGGCATCCATTCTGGTGTCGACCCCCTGGGGGGTGACATCTGCATATTTGGCAATTGCTCCGCCTCCACACCAATATCGTCCTCATACATGTCGACACCACGTACCGACACACACCGCAAACGCACAGGGAATGCTCTAATGAAGACAGGACCCACTAGCCCTTTTGGGGAGACAGAGGGAGAGTCTGCCAGCACACACCACAAAGCGCTATATATACAAGGGATATCCTTATATTAAGTGCTCCCTTATAGCTGCTTTAATATATATATATATATAGCCATTAATGTGCCCCCCCTCTCTGTTTTACCCTGTTTCTGTAGTGCAGTGCAGGGGAGAGACCTGGGAGCCGTTCTGACCAGCGGAGCTGTGACAGAAAATGGCGCCGTGTGCTGAGGAGATAGGCCCCGCCCCTTTTTCGGCGGGTTCTTCTCCCGCTATTTTTCCAGTCAGGCAGGGGTTAAATATCTCCATATAGCCCCTATGGGCTATATGTGAGGTATTTTTAGCCTTGTATAAGGTTTATATTTGCCTCTCAGAGCGCCCCCCCCCAGCGCTCTGCACCCTCAGTGACTGCCCAGTGAAGTGTGCTGAGAGGAAAATGGCGCACAGCTGCAGTGCTGTGCGCTACCTTATGAAGACTGAGGAGTCTTCAGCCGCCGGTTTCCGGACCTCTTCACGCTTCAGCATCTGCAAGGGGGTCGGCGGCGCGGCTCCGGGACCGGACTCCACGGCTGGGCCTGTGTTCGATCCCTCTGGAGCTAATGGTGTCCAGTAGCCAAGCAGCAAATCCACTCTGCATGCAGGTGAGTTTACTACTTTCCCCCTAAGTCCCACGTTGCAGTGATCCTGTTGCCAGCAGGACTCACTGTAAAGAAAAAAACCTAAACTAAACTTTCTCTAAGCAGCTCTTTAGGAGAGCCACCTAGATTGCACCCTTCTCGTTCGGGCACAAAATCTAACTGGAGTCTGGAGGAGGGTCATAGGGGGAGGAGCCAGTGCACACCACCTGACCTAGTAAAGCTTTACTTTTTTGTGCCCTGTCTCCTGCGGAGCCGCTATTCCCCATGGTCCTTTCAGGAACCCCAGCATCCACTTAGGACGATAGAGAAAACTCTTTCTGCAAGATACACTAGGCTCCACAAGGATTCACATCGGGGTGTAGAGTAGGATCTTGATCTGAGGCACCAACAGGCTCAAAAGCTTTTGACTGTTCCCAAGATGCACAGCGCCGCCTCCTCTATAACCCCGCCCTTATGCACAGGAGCTCAGTTTCGTTAATCAGCCCAATGCAGTAGCAGGTACCAGAGATGACAATCGCTTGTAGCCAAGTACACCACACACTCACCTCAGTAGAGGGTGTCAGCGGCTATGCCAATACCAACCCAAAGAAGCTAAGTGCGTCAGGGTGGGCGCCTTGTGGAGCCCAGTGTACCTCGCAGAAAGATATTTAACAACGATAAGTTCTTACCATAAATCTCATTTTCTGCTGCGGGGTACACTGGGCTCCACAAGGATTCACATCGGGGATGTCCTAAAGCAGTTCCTTACGGGAGGGGACGCACTGTAGCGGGCATGAGAACCCGGCATCCAAAGGAAGCATCCTGGGAAGCGGCGGTATCGAAGGCATAGAACCTTACAAACGTGTTCCCGGAGGACCTCGTTGCCGCCCTGCACAATTGTTCAAGGGTCACACCACGGTGGGCCGCCCAAGAAGGTCCAACTGACCAAGTAGAATGGGCTTTGATGGTAGCAGGAACCGGACGACCAGCCTGTACATAAGCATGTGCAATCACCATTCTAATCCATCTGGCCAGAGTCTGCTTGAAAGCAGGCCAGCCACGTTTGTGAAAAACAAACAGCACGAAAAGAGAATTGGATTTCCTAATAGAGGAAGTTCTCTTCACATAGATACGGAGAGCCTGTAACACATCCAAAGACCGCTCTTTGGTAGACAACTCAGGAGAATTAAAGGCCGGAACCACAATCTCCTGGTTAAGGTGGAAGGAAGATACCACCTTGGGTAAATAACTTGGCCGTGTTCTAAGAACTGCCCGGTCATGGTGAAAATTCAAATAGGGAGCACCCAAGTCCGAGACCCTTCTAGCTGAAGCAATAGCCAGAAAGAATAACACCTTAAGGGAAAGCCACTTAAGGTCAGCAGAGGTAAGAGGCTCAAAGGGAGACTCTTTCAAGGCCTCCCAAACCACCAACAAATCCCAAGGGGCCACAGGTGGCACATAAGGAGGCTGAATCCGCAACACACCCTGAGTGAATGTATGGACATCAGGTAGGGTAGGAATCTTTCTCTGAAACCAAACCGACAAGGCAGAGATGTGAACCTTGAGGGAGGCCAGACGCAGGCCTAAGTCCGGGCCCTGTTGTAGAAAACCCAATTGTTTGGCCATACTAAACTTGAAAACGTCATGATTGTGAGATGCACACCAAGTAAAGTAAGCATTCCAGACCCTATGGTAGATCCGAGCAGAAGCCGGCTTACGGGCCTTCAACATAGTTTGAACGACCGCCTCAGAAAAACCCTTGGCCCTCAGGACTGAAGCTTCAAAGCCAGACAGGCCAAATCCTGGTAAACACAAGGGCCCCGAACGAGGAGGTCTGGTCGTTGTGGAAGTAGAAGGGGACAATCCAACGAGAGGCCCTGTAGATCGGAGAACCAGTGCTGCCTGGGCCACGCTGGAGCGACCAGAAGTAGGTTTCCTACTTCTTGCTTGAACTTCCGTATTACTCTGGGCAGGAGTGACACCGGAGGGAACACATACGGCAGCCGAAAGTTCCACAGGAATGACAGAGCATCCACGAACGCTGCTTGAGGATCCCTTGTCCTTGCTCCGAAGACCGGAACCTTGTGATTGTGTCGGGACGCCATCAGGTCCACATCTGGGAGGCCCCACTTGTCCACGAGAAGTTGAAACACCTCTGGATGTAGGCTCCATTCTCCGGCATGCACGTCCTGATGACTGAGATAGTCCGCTTCCCAGTTCAGAACGCCCGGAATGAACACTGCTGATATGGCCCCACTGAAAAATCCTTGATACTTCCTCTCATTGCCATGCGGCTTCGAGTGCCGACCTGATGATTGATGTACGCCACCGTGGAGGCGTTGTCCGATTGTACTTGAACAGGTCTGTTCTGTATGAGATGGTGGGCCATTGTCAACGCATTGAACACTGCCCGTAGTTCCAGAATGTTTAATTGGGAGTAGTGACTCCTCCTCGGGCCACCGACCCTGGAAAGAGTGTTGTTCCAACACCGCGCCCCAATCTCTCAGACTGGCATCCGTTGTCAGCAGGACTCAGTTGGATATCCAGAAGGGACGGCCCCTGCTCAATCGTTGGTCCTGAAGCCACCAGCTCAGTGACAGGCGGACCTTCGGAGATAGGTAGTTCAAGTGAGATCATATCTGGTGAGGCAGGCCGTCCCACTTGGACAGAATCAACTTCTGCAGAGGGCGAGAATGGAATTGAGCATACTCCACTATGTCGAAAGCTGACACCATGAGACCTAGCACTTGCATCGCCGAATGAATCAACACTTGCAGACGGGATAGGAAGCATCGGATCTTGTCCTGAAATTTCAGGACCTTCTCCAGAGACAAGAACAACCGCTGGTTGTGAGTGTCCAATAACGCCTCAGGTGTACCATGCTCCGAGCAGGAACCAGCGAGGATTTCTTCCAGTTGATCAGCCACCCGTGGGCTTTCATGCACTGGACCGTCAGATCGAGATGACACAGGAGAAGTTCTGGGGAATTCGCCAGGATTAACAAGTCGTCTAGGTACGGTAGTATCCTGACCCCTTGATGGTGAAGTGAAGCCGTCATGACCGCCATTACTTTGGTGAAAACTCGGGGAGCAGTTGTCAAACCAAAGGGTAACGCCCGAAATTGGTAATGAAGGTTGTCCACCGCGAACCTCAGGTACTGCTGATGAGAAACTGCAATAGGAATATGCAGGTAGGCATCCTGTATGTCCAGGGAGACCATATAGTCCCCAGGCTCCAAGGCCAGAACAATGGAGCACAGAGTTTCCATAGGAAACTTGGAGACCCGCACATACTTGTTCAAGGACTTCAGATTGAGAATGGGCCACGAAGACCCATTCGGCTTTGGGACTAGAAACATCGGTGAATAGTACCCCTTGCCTCTCTGAGCCAGAGGCACTTGTACCACCACTCCTGTGGTCAGGAGGGAATGTACCACCGAATGCAGAGTGTTTGCTTTTGCTGGCTCCAGAGGAACATCTGTTAGGCAAAATCGATGAGGGGGACGATTCTTGAAGGGTACAGCGTAACCTCGAGTGACGACTTCCCTTACCCAGGTATCTGAAGTGGTCTTCAACCATTCCTGGGCAAAACCTAGATGTCAGCCCCCCACCCTGGGATCCCCCAAAGGAAGGCCCGCCCCGTCATGCGGCAGGCTTGTCCGTTTTGGAAGCAGGCTGACGGGCAGCCCAGGCTCGCTTAGGTCTGGGCTTGGCAGGCCTGGAAGCACGAGTGTGCTTTGGGTACGCCTGACCTTTTGCTTTACCTGAAGGATGAAAGGCAGAGGGAAAGTACTTTTAGCCTTCTGTGCGGAAGGAGCCGTACTAGGTAGGCAAGCTGTTTTAGCAGTAGCCAGATCAGCCACAATCTTATAGAAGTCTTCTCCAAAGAGAATGTCTCCCTTGAAAGGAAGCACCTCCAGGGTTTTCTTGGAATCCATATTCACCGACCAGGATCTCAACCAAAGGATACGTCTGGCCAAGACGGACGTAGTACAGCCTTGGCCGCCAGCACCCCACCATTGGAGGCCGCCTTTTTAAGGTACAGAGAAGCTGTGGTAATATAGGAGAGACATTGTCGAGCATGCTCAGACGCATTGGAAGGCAGTTCCGCCTCAAGCTCCTGAGCCCACGCCTCAACAGCTTCAGCAGTCCAAGTTGCTGCAATGGTTGGCCTATGCACAGCCCCCATTAGGGTATAAATTGCTTTTAAACAACCCTCCCCCTGTCTATCCTTCGGTTCCTTCAGAGCGGTGACGGTAGTTACCAGCAGAGCAGAGGAAACAACCATACGCGCCACATGAGAATCAACGGGCGGAGGGATTTCCCAATTCTTACATAACTCCACATAGAGAGGATAGCGAGCCAACAGTCTCTTATTCGGTGTAAATTTTGTCCCCAGATTTTCCCAGGATTCCTGACGTATGTCAACCAGATGTTCAGAATGAGGTAAAACTTGTTTAACCACCTTCTTACGTTTAAACCTATCCGGTTTCTTAGAGAAAGCCTCAGGCTCAGGATCCTCAGACACCTGAAGAATGAGCCTAATCGCTTCAATTAAATCCGGGACATACACTAACAACTTCCCTTTCCCATCAGAAACATCTGTATCAGTGTCTGTGGGATCAGTATATGCACCATCCTCATCAGAGGATGTGTCTGGGATAACGGGTGGATTGGGAGGAGGTAATGGCCCATTTAGAAGACGACTTAGGCGGGTGAGAGTGACACTTAGATTTAGTCAGTGACCGGTTCAAATGTTGCAACCGAGTGGAGATTTGATCTGCCCATGGCGGATTAATAGCAGGGACCATAAACTGCTCCAGTGGCACAGGTGGTCCCACAGGGGGCGCCAATTTAGTTAAAATCATGTTTAACAGCGTGGAAAATGTAGTTCAAGGTGGATCCTGTGAAGCCCCAGGTGCTACCGACCCACTGGGGGGGTAAGGAACCCCCTGAACCTGAACTCTCAGCTGCCATATTGTCCTCCATCACATCCGCAGCCTCACTACCACGCAATGTGGGAGAAGCCCCAGCGTCGTTGCCACGTGTAGCAGATATAACAGTGTGCACAATATCGGGCAACCAGATACAAGGTGTAGCAGCAATATACCTAGCACCCGTGAAATGTGACTATGACAGCACAGACCGGGAGTTCAAGAGATATAAACGTATATGGTGACTATAAATCACAAGTAAAAATACACAGCAGGTATATCTTGTGATACAATCCTATATTAAACAAAAAGACACCTGATACACTTAGCCCCCTCAGGTATTGCAATATAGGAGCAGCACGCTGAGTGAAATACCCTTAATGAGGCAACCACGCAGCAGCTATATGCACACACACAAAATAGTCACAAGCGTACCATGCAGAAAGTATGCACCATAAAACTGCACTGGACTAGCAATACAAAGTAATACTCAGTATGGCTATATGTGTTAACAATAGATATAACAAACACAGTAAAGACTGGATGTATATCACAGGGTGTTTGTACCACACAACCCTGAATGTATGCACTCTTTCTTAACTAACACTGTCCCAGCGACAGGTAGAATACGTAAGTGTCCTGTAGGAAACACAGCACTGGCAGTTAGGCGGTTCTACAGAGGAGGATTTGCCCCAGCAGTCCCAGGAACAGCACAGCTCTATCAGTGATGGCTGCTGGCCAGGAGTGAGGGAGAGATATGCAGCTCCAAAACGGGAACATTCATTCATAGAAATGGCACCCTGGGGCTGGGGGGGAGGGGCAACAGATCCGACCTGCTCCCCTGCTGGCATTCCCACCGGGTGCTGCGGGCAGTGTAAAATGGAAGATGTATAATAAAATACCCCCTCACCTGTGCCCTTGAGATGTCCCTGGTGGCTAATGGAGCGGCTGCCCAGTAATCAATGTCCGCGCCAGCGTATGCGCGGCCCACCTCCTACGGCCATGCTGGACCACGGTAAAGAGCCGGCACAGAAGCCCCTTACCTCCCCCTTATCTGCGGCCCCATGATCCGGGAGGACGGCAGCGTGTGTATGACTCACGTTGTGGAAGGAACCGGCGCCTCCGCTGCAGTGACCCGGCAACCAGGGCGCGGGAGTATACAGCGCCGCTGGGGGTGAGGGAGCCGCACACAGACAAGTCAGAAAGGCTTTGCCTGCAGCAGCCCTTGAAGTCTTGTAGAAAAAAAAAACTTTTTCTCTGTCATTTAAGCTATCAATAGACTGCCTCAGGCAGCCCTCCTGTTAAGTGCCTGCTTACTGCATGGCACCAACTTACAAACTGAGCTCCTGTGCATGAGGGTGGGGTTATAGAGGAGGCGGCGCTGTGCATCTTGGGAACAGTCAAAAGCTTTGAGCCTGTTGGTGCCTCGGATTAAGATCCTACTCTACACCCCGATGTGAATCCTTGTGGAGCCCAGTGTACCCCGCAGCAGAAATTGTGAGAATATTAGTGAAGGAACTTATCATTTCTATCCTGTAAAAAAATTATAGATATGAATTGAATTATACGTTAAGTCTCCCAATAAATAAATAAGTATAGTGAAAAAAAGGGTGCCATATAAAATATGTTACTGTGTATATTACTAATTTTAAATAAAGGAGGAGATAAAGGGGTGTGTCCTGTGAAAATCCATTGTGTGTTTATATATAGTCTGACTAATGTGAATATCCAAAGTCAATCTTAGTGAATACCATGAAATATATATGTATATTTATACAAACAAACCAGTAACGAAAAGAAAGAAAAGGAAAAAAAAGGAGGGTAGTGACTGGGTATGGTTCTTATATATCCGCATGGATTATACGTAGTGCTTAGTGTTAACAATTGATCATTATATGTGGTTGGAGGCCATAGATCATTAGTCCATGTCTGATATAGTCTCTGACTTCCTAAAGGGTGTAGGACAAATATGCATGTATATTCATTGTAGACATCCCACAACACATATACATACACATACGTCCACACACACGTGTGTGTGTGTGTGTAATATATATATATATATATATATATATATATATATATATATATATATATATATATATATATATATATATATAAGCCTAGATAAACATCTTGAGTATTGGAAATGCTCTATTAGAAACGCTCTAAAAGAAAGGGGTAATACCCTAATAGGATGTCTACGGAACATAAATACTACACTAAGTGTAAATATATCGGAGATGCTCTTAAAACAGAATTCCAGCACTCGTTTTTTATAGAAAATTGTACCACAGGACATTATTTCTCTCCCCCTTAATATACTCATGTTTATATAGGGAATTGTATAGCACTCTGCCTATTAGATTTTTAACAGGAAGTGATGTCATAATTACCTGCGAACACATGACACCAGCTATAAATATCATCCTTGTTCATTTGCACCCTACCCCTTGATGAAGTCAGATGGACGAAACGCGTTGGGTGTACCTCTAAACTGACCCTCCATTTCAAAAAGATAAGCATTGTTTTTATCTTTTTAGAATTTTGATGCATTTTTTCTCTTTTAACTAAAAATTTTTTTTTTTTTAATTCTTGTATGCTTTATATCCGTTTTATGTTTTTTAAAATACCCTTGTTGTATTCTTTAATATCTCCTTATACTTGTAAACCTTTTTTTATCCCACCTATCTTTTTTATAAATTAAATTGAATTTTTTATAAATTAAATTGAATTTTATAATTTTATCCGAATGTATCCAGCCACTTCTTCATACCATATTTAAAAACCATTAGACACCGTTGGTCGCTGGCACTCCATCCCCCTATTTTTTATATATATATATATATATATATATATAAGCCTAGATAAACATCTTGAGTATTGGAAATGCTCTATTAGAAACGCTCTAAAAGAAAGGGGTAATACCCTAATAGGATGTCTACGGAACATAAATACTACACTAAGTGTAAATATATCGGAGATGCTCTGAGAGAGGGGAATAAATACCACTATATAGTGTCTACAAAGTATGAATCCCAGTAATGGGTTGGGGTTTTGGAATCTGCACTGGACCAGATTGTAAATAGGTGACAACAATTTTTATGCCATACAAGGCAAGAATAATGACCAACATGAAGCTACCGCTTCGCCTGCCTGGCTTTTAGGGTAGAACAAAGTTGGCGGTGCTCCCGGACATTAGTTCAGAACGAACTGAGAAGATCAGGTGAACAAGCTCCTCCCAGCAAAACGAGCGTCACTTCCGGTCCGGTGCCCGACTTCCGGGACCTCCGTAACGGTGCACCGGCGAGCGCACTCCTCTCCAGCACACCGCAGGTACCTCACATCGTTCCCTGCAGCCTATCAGCTCTCCCTACAGGCACCATACCCCCTTGTGCCTTTCCACTCTGTGCATGCGGCACAGACAGGATTGGTTTCTATAACAACAAGCTCTGACTAACAGCACTCGCTGGTTGTCTCTTTGGATACACTTAATACATACAAGGCATTCAACCAGCACAGGAAGACTATTTACCAGGTGGCAATTTATGCACTAATTTAATATCCTTCTAATTACCAGCACAGTCAGACATTTAAGACCCCTGCTAAAGGAGAGCTTGATTTAATCATTTATAGAGGTTCTTTACACACAGTCTGTCTTGTTTAATTGTGACAAATATTGATTTATATGTGTATCGCTTTCGCAATAGACAGACTTAGCTTATGCTGCTAACGTGCTGGATCCTATGTGAAACATTAGTTTTTCTTACGAGATAATATATGGTATTTCTGCAATGTATTCAGTAATTTACCCATTTATTTAATTTAGAATCCGATAATTCAGACTGACATATTCTTCACTTTCACTTACCTAAATAATAATACTACCAGGCAATCTGCTTGGACTGTGCAAACATCGGTACATTTAATGGATTTTCATGTGTTGATACATTTAATGTCTTCTCACATAGGTTGATGTAAAGAAGTCATTTTGTGCTCTAACCTTGTTTGCACTTTCAATTATATGATATACCTCAGCGAATAGGATATACCTTTTCTGTATTGGTATACTTTAATTCCCCAGAGGGGAAATTTTCATGTGCTCACTGATATTACCACAATCCAGTTGTGAGAAATCTTGAATGTGTACAATGTATTTGGTCCTTTTTGAGGCCCTTTCTCTCATTTATCAATATTGTGGCTGTGCTTGAAAGCTACATTTTGGGCAAGTAACTGGTCATCTGCCAACGTTATCCATTAAACAAACCGCCCCAGTATCAATACTACGAAACGGGTCACCTCATGTCAATTTTTGGTACCTTGTTTATGTGAAAATTCCCTTTCTTTGGTTTCATTTTTACAATTAAAGCAATGGGACACACTGTCCGGACACATTGAAGGAACTGGGAATACCTTCCCCCCACACCTTTTCAGACCTGCTTAAACATACTCAAGCATTTGGTATTTCCATACGCTGATAGGTATCTACTTGACTATCTACAGTCATACCATGCTGGACATGCCCGATCTCGTCTGATCTTGGAAGCCAAGCAGCATTGGGCCTTGTCAGTACCAGAAAGGGTACCCTCTGGGAATACTGGGTACTGTAGTATCAAGGAACACACCTTCCGTGTATGTACCCTTCACCAATCAGTAATTTCCACCGCAAATACTCATTGCAGTATATTTACCTATGTTTACCATTCCAGAAGGAGTCCGGAGTCGTTAAAGCCGGTTTTCTTGTGTCTCTCTCTTATGAATATACTTATGTGTAACAATTCATAAACTGATAGAGAAAACAAGATTCTCCAAATTTTCGCTCTGATTAATGTCAAATATCAATACTCGCTTTAATCCCAGTGGGTGTGCGGACAAACCATCTGCCACCTACTTCACACTAAGTGAGGCACATATCGTCATATTGTTATTTAATACTTTTTTAATCACTTCTGCTGATTTACACAGCATTATTCGTGTACTTTGTTTTTTTCGTCTGATATTTAATAAAAGTTACGTTTTATCTTTACATTCATATTGTACAAATATTCCAATTTCATCAATAAGTTAATTTATATAAAGTGTGCCCCAGAGAGACACTAAAACAGTCTTCCTTTTGCTTCTCTGCAAAAAAAAAACCTTCAAAGTATGAATCCCGCACGGAGGGTAAATGTAATGGAATATATATATATATCTCTCCCCCCATAGGTTATAGGTTACTTACTCATATGTAACATACAAATCCACATATACCAGAGGTGTTATGGGGTATTGGATCTGGCGTATAAGCGCTAGTCCCCATATGTGTTGATCCTATTCAGTTCTTAACATATTTCAAGTATCCCTTCTTGATGTATGTATCACCTATGTTTAATAAATTCAGTAAGTTTATACACATAACTGAATATATACAATGGTTAATCTGGCTCTCTTTAATTTCTCTCCTAACCCGTAATGAGGGAGAGAGGTAAAATTATATTGGAAGGTAAGTACATATAGATTGATACTCTTATAGTATCACACTTGAAAGACATATTGACAGATGAGGAATCAAAATATATTAAAACAGACAAGGTTTAACCATGTATTTAAAAAGAGGGGTATCATGTTGGAAGGAAATCAAAGTATATTGAACAGACAAGGTTTAACCTTGTATTTAAAAAGAGGGATATTATGTTGGAAGGAAAACACTGAAATTAATGTTCTCATTAAGCCCATTGGGTGCCATTGTGTTGAGCCTGAATATCCATTTGCTGTCTAGCTTTTGTAGTTCTCTTGAGGAATCTCCACCCCTAATGCCCATTTTCAATTTTTCAAGACAGAAAAACATGAGTTCCTGAGGAAAGTTGGAGTGTTTGTGAAGATGTAATTTGTCAAAACCTAGCCAGATCAGCCTCTACGTTTTTAATATTCCCCATGTGTTCCATAATACGTATTTTGACTATCCTTGTGGTCATACCCACATATGACATCTTGCATGGGCATTGGATGCAGTACACAGCATTCATTGTATGGCAGTAGTAAATTCCCCTATTTGCACTTTCTTCCCATGCCTGTCTTCAATTGTGGTACTTTTATTAACATGTTTGCATACTCTGCAAGAACCACACGGGTATGTACCCTTAATTCTATTCTTTCTTCGGTGTGTTCAGCAGAAATGGCTGTTCACCAATTTGTCTCTGAGATTTGGTGACCTTTTCCAACTCATCACTACTGTTGGTCCGAGGTTAGCTGCCAAATCCTGATCGTTCAGCAATATTGGCCAATGTTTATTGGTCACTTCTTTGATTTCACGCCATTCTTGGCAGAAATTGCCTACAAACCTCAATTTGGGTTTCTTTAAATCACTTAATGTCACAACTGAGGGCCTGAGCTGACGGGAGGCAGCCTCAGTTGTAGGGGCTGAGATGTACCGGAACCTGGGAGGTTGTATCAGACCCCTGGACATGTAAGTAACATGAATAATAACTGCCCGAAGGCGTGACCACGACAACTTGGATAAAAGTCAATGATGTTTATTATGACAACTCCGCAACACAGCAGCAGTAAAAGAAAACGTAAAAGTCAGCAAAGAATAAATACAGTTCCTGGGTACTACAGGATGGCAGGAGCCACAGGGCACTGGTAGTGTGAGATAGTTCTTATGATCTTCTAGATGGAAAGTCCTTACCAGGCCCGACTGTAGCAATGGAGATAACCCAGGATTGTGCCAGCTGGTGTTCCAGGAAAAGCTGGGTTGCTGAAGATAAAACAGCTGCTGTGGATACTGGCTGGAACCAGACTGTTGTTAGCACGGAGTGGATACTGGCTGGAACCAGTTAAATAATAAATGAACTTGGGAGCGATGAAATATGAACTGAAATGTAGAACTTGAGAGCGGAGAAATAATAATACCGGTGGAGAGTGGTAAAGTGTAGAAAGGACACCGGCCCTTTAAGGGAAGCTGTACTCTGCTGGAAGCTGAGCTGGAAGCAGGTAATGTTGTAGCTGGAAACAGATGAATCCACAATGGATTGGAGAGTCAGGCTACACCGCAGGTGGAATGCTGGTGCGGGTCTCTATGGTGGAAGTCTTGAGACAGGAGCTGGAACCTGGAAGACAATCACAGGAGAGAGACAAACAGGAACTAGGTTTGACAACCAAAGCACTGACGCCTTCCTTGCTCAGGCACAGTGTATTTATACCTGCAGCAAGGAAGGGATTGGCTAGGCAATTATGCAGATTAACAATACTGACAACAGATTGGAGGAAATGATCAGCTGACAGAATCCAAGATGGCTGCGCCCATGCAGACACTTGGAGGGAAGTTTGGTTTGTAATCCATGTGGTAATGAAAACAGTAATGGCGGCGCCGGCCACTGGAGACAGGAGACGCCAGGCTGACAAGTGCACATCCAACCACGCGGACACAGCGGAGGCCGTGGCTGACGTAATCGCCACTCTGACACTCTGCATGCAGAAGCTCAGGGACGGCGGCGGAGGCCGCGGGAGACGCCATGCCAGATGTAATAAGGCGTTACTGTGACAGCGTCTCAGAGAGACAGGAGAGGATGCAGGAATGTGAACATTAGGATAACAGATGGGATCCGGTCCTGGAGCGCTGAGCCAGCCTTAGGAGGCATCTGATGGGTAAGAAATGGCGTCCAGATACCCGGATCGTGACACTTAACTGTACAGATCTTTTACTTTCCTGAAAGATTAGGGATTGTCTGTGTGGAGTAGCGCCCTACTTGCCTTCTTAATACATCTTCCACTGTCCCTCTCTCTTTCAGTCTACCTGCCAGCTCTTTACTCTTTATTTTGTATATCCCATCCTCAGTACAATTTCTCCTGAGCCTTAGAAATTCGCCTCTTAGTATATTCTGAATTATGGCTGGAAGGTGCGCGCTTGTGCGTAAAAGTAGGCTATTAGTGGCAGTTTTCTTCTAATAAAGCTCTGTCGCTAGTACTCCATTTGCGTCTCTGTAGATTTTTAAGTCCAGAAAGGGACTCTCATCTTTACTGATTTCATGTGTCAGTCTCAGGTTGAGGCAGTTGTTATTCAATTTTCCAATAAATTCTTTCAGATGTTTCTCCTCTCCTTCCCAGATGACGAATAGGTCCTCTATATAACGTATCCATGTTATAATATTTCTGGTGAACGGTTCATTATCCTCACAAAAAAAACCACCTCCCTTTCCTACCATCCTAAATAGAGGTTGGCGTACGCCGGTGCGCAGGCTGCGCCCATGGCTGTTCCTCATATCTGAGTAAAGAACATATCAGCGAACGTAAAAACGTTCTTGTGAAGAACAAAATGCAATAATTTCAACAAGAATGTATTGAACTCACTGGGACCCTCCATTCTCAGGAAATATTCAGCCGCATAAATGCCTTTTCAGTGGTCAATATTACTGTATAAAGATTCCACATCTAGACCAACTAAGAGGTAATTATCTTCCAACTTCACATCGTATAACTTCATGATGACATCCCCTGTGTCTCCTACATAAGATAGTAGGCTTGTAACATGCTTACGTAGGTGCATATCTAAAAAGGTGCTAGCCCTTTCTGATATTCCACCAATTCCTGAGACTATCGGTCTACTCAGAGGATTTTTAAAAAATTTGTGCACCTTTGGCAGAAGGTAAAAAGTCCTGGGATGTTCCGCTTGCAGATAGTCACGCTCATGTTGGGTTATCACATCTTCTGAGAATGCTTGTTCAATGATATGATTCAGGGCTAGCCTGCAATTATCAGTGGGATTAAAGAGTGATTTAGTGTAGCATTTGGGATCATTGAGCTGCCTCATGGCCTCCTTAACATACATCTCTTTGGCCAGATGACAATGTTGTCCCCCTTATCTGAGGGCTTGATGATCACATCCTCCCATCTGTTGATCTCATTAAGAGCCTTCCTTTCTTCTCATGTGAGATTGTCCCTGTATCTGGATTTTCTCCTCTGGACCTCATCTAGGTCCTTACTGACCATATTCATAAATATTCCCACCTCAGGGCATATCTGGTCCTGGGGGAAGAATGTTGACCTCTTTTTACAGACAATCCTTCCTGTTTCTTGAGAGGTGGTGTTATCTATATCCGAGGATAGTTCTTCCAAAATTTAAATCATCTCCTGATCCTGTTCAGAGTTCTTCCATAGCTGTCATGATTCATTGGCTGTGTCCAGCCAGTGTTATGGGAGGGTTATTGGATAGAAATAGTTCCTCCACTTGATTCAAATCCCTCTGTGCATGGAATTTCGTCAAAAGCAGTCTGCAACAAAATAATTTCATATCCTTTTCCCATTGAAAGTGGTTAAAGCTTTTTTGTGGGGCAAAGGAGAGGCCTTTCTTTAAAACAGCCTCCTGTTAATGTGTTAGGATGTGCTTGGGGAGGTTAATAATTTTTAAGGTCGAATCATCCTCTAATACTTTTTGTTGCTCACCTTCCTTTTGGGGTATCTGTTCATTACTGGACTTTCCCATCTCTGAGATTCATACTATCCTCTTTGTCCCCCTCCTTGTCTTCCTTTTGCGGGGCGGCCTCTTGCCTCCCGCCTTTTACCTAAAAAAGGATCCTATTCTACATTGTATTGTCTCCTTGAATCAGAGCTATTGACTTCCTGCATATCATCTCCTCCTGAGGACTCTATCTCTGATGATGTGTATCCCTCCTGGTATCTAGATCTTGTATTCACATCACTGGTCACTTTATTCTATTTGAAAATTCTATTGTTCAGGAAATCACGTTTATCTCGTACGAACTTGTTTCTCTTCCTTTCAATGATCGTGTCCTCATAAGCTTCCAGTGCTTTCTCCTGTCTTTCAAATGATCTCTGGAAATGGGTGTCTTTCTCCCAGAGTTCCAATGTTTTGCTCAATTTTTTTTAATCTCTTTATCACATTCTTCCAGGACAAGATTCTCATGCTTTGCTAAGATGTTCATTCATTCCTGAGAGCACTTCAGCAGAAAGTTCTCCCATTCCTTGTTCAGGTTGTCTGTGATCAGATTGAACGCCAGGAATACCCTTGGTCTTAAACCTTTTGGGGAGATCTTATTTTTTATATAATTCTCCATACTGGTTAAGTCCCATTTGGTGCGTATCTGTCTTTGTAGTAGCTGTTTTAATTTTAGTAAATCCTTGTCCCATTTTGGATCAATTTCTTGCTCCCTCGTCAAGTCTGGAAAGATATTGCTCAAATCCTCCATTTTACGTCTGCCACTAAGCGGACTTTTCAGTGAAAAGCTTGCCATTCCTGGCTGACAGCGTTTTAAACCCAGGTTACAAACTTCCTATGTCTATAAGGTACAAGCGATGTACATAGGTTACTATTGCCATGCGGAGTCAAGAAACTGAGACAAGGCTCAGCATATAAAATAGGTAATTACGGGGGATTGGGTGACCACGCACAGGTTATTTTATAAATGGTAATGAAAACCAACCAATAAAAAATAATATTCCTTATGTGTTAATACAAGAAACAATATGAATGTGGCTGGAGGTGCACCATTAAGCAAAGTACAATATTTAGGTTAGAGGGTTTGGAAAAAAAACACTTGTGGGCCTTTACCAAAAGAAGGCTTAATGTGTGGCGCACTCTTTTAGTTTAGTTTTATGAGTTTAATTAAAACTTAACATTTATTATTACATAGTTAAAATAAGTTAATTAATATGCTAGACATAGAACAATTAATTGTCAGCCTGGGGGGGGGGGGGGGTGGGGGGAAGCAGTTTCATTTTTTTTTCATACACAAATTATAACTAGAAAAAGGGGGTGTACTACCCTATATCATAAATACCACAATTAAAGGATATTAATTCCTAGTATGTGTGAGGGTATATGGGTAGGATAATATAAAATGTAATATGATGTGGAATGTTATATATAAATTAGCTAAGCGAAAATATAAACAGTTGTTTACAGGTTATTTATCAAATGTATGAGACCTTTTATATAATAAAACTATGATCTCAGAAAAAAAAAACTGTTTATAGCAGTTCCCTGCAGAGCGTCTTTCACAGTATGCACATGTTACGGTATTTGTGATAACCACTGTGTTAAATACAAAGTGTGTCTTTACAATTGTATAATCATACACACAGCACCACCTTTAATGCTTGACCTCATGCAACAAAGCCCATTTCTCATAGGTACCATATACCAGGAAGAGTTAAGTCACAATCATACCCATTTCTAATTTCTTGCTAAGAAATAACCACTTCCTAATGTTCACACAAGTTCAAGACAGCACAAGAATGCTTGAAATAAATATAGGTTTCAGTCAAACCAACTTGATACATATGTTTCAGTCAGTCCAACTTGATATTGTATCATTCGGTGGTTTCCACAAGTATCATATACAGCAACTATGTTGCCAACCACAAACAATTAAATTAGATAACCACTGTTCAAATTCCTCATTAACTTGAAAACATAGATCTTGATGTATCACTCCTCATACAATACAAAAAATATAAATGCAACCCCTTATTAAGTAATGCAAAAGAGGGGGAGGGGGGAGGGTTGTTATTGTTATTGGTAATTTAGGACCTCCTATTACAGAATCCCTTACAAAGAACTTCCAGAACCATTATCAATATAAAATCACTTTGTGCCCCAAAACCACTACTCATTAAAATAGAGTAAAGTAAAAGGCACTGAACTGACAAGCTCAGGTTCAGGAGTTCAGTCCCAGGAAGGGGGAATAAAATAATTTTGGATGTTTATACGATTTGCTGGAAACTGGACCTTCCTTAAATTGATGGATGATTATTATTATTATTATTAACAGTTACTTATATAGGGCAGCATATCTCGCGTCTGAAGATATTATGTGCTGCACTTAATATTTATCGAATCGCAGTGCGATCGCATGTGTTTTTAAAAACACATGCTATATAATCACACTGCGATGTGCGATGGGCACCCGCCGGGAGCGGTGACGTGCCCATCACGTGATTACCATGCGATCTATCGCATGGTAATCACTTTGGCAGTTAATGTGCGATTGCGCGGGGCATCGCACAAGTGTATGGGCACCATAACACAGCAGATCAAGTGTATCAAAGCAGGTTCATTTAAAGCAATGGTACTGACAGTTCTGTTCACTAGAGCTTACCCGGGTGAATCACCCATGCTGTTAGCTGACAGACACCTGTCAGCAAGGCAATATTCTGCTGTGTATGGAACTGGCAGCATCGCCTGCTCAGAGGTAATAACAATAATTTTATTTATACAGCGCTCTTTCTCCAACAGGATTCAAGGCACTTCCATGTGCCTACATGCTGGAGCTGCTAACCGCTGTAAAAAAAAATTATATATATTATTATTATTATCTTATTTATTTTTTCCATGTGAGTTGATTATACCCATGTAGCATTCTGTTTTGCAATTAAGTGAATAAACTGCTTTTATGCTATCCATTGCAAAAATAGGATTTTAATACCTACCGGTAAATCCTTTTCTCTTAGTCCGTAGAGGATGCTGGGGATGCTTCAAGAACCATGGGGTATAGACGGGATCCGCAGGAGACATGGGCACACTTTAAGACTTTGAATGGGTGTGAACTGGCTCCTCCCTCTATGCCCCTCCTCCAGACTTCAGTTATAGGAACTGTGCCCAGGGAGACGGACACTTAGAGGAAAAGGATTTATTTAATTATTTTAAACTAAGGTGAGATACATACCAGCTCACACCACTAACACGCCGTACAACATGGCATTCAACAACAACGGATGCAACGGCATGACCAACAGTCACAGATTGACTGAACTCAACGCAACATGAGCGTAACTATAACCAAACTGCAGATACAGCCCGCACTGGGACGGGCGCCCAGCATCCTCTACGGACTAAGGCCCTCATTCCGAGTTGTTCGCTCGCTAGCAGATTTTACCAGCATTGCACACGCTAGGCCGCCGCCCTCTGGGAGTGTATCTTAGCATAGCAGAATTGCGAACGAAAGATTAGCAGAATTGCGAATAGAAAATTCTTAGCAGTTTCTGAGTAGCTCAAGACTTACTCCTACACTACGATCAGCTCAGCCCGTTTCGTTCCTGGTTTGACGTCACAAACGCCCTGCGTTCGTCCAGCCACTCCCCCGTTTCTCCAGACACTCCTGCATTTTATCCTGGCACGCCTGCGTTTTTCCGCACACTCCCAGAAAACGGTCAGTTTCCGCCCAGAAACACCCACTTCCTGTCAATCACACTCTGATCACTTCAACGACGAAAATTCTTCGTTCGGACGTGAGTAAATCTACTAAGTTTTGTGCTAAAATACTTAGCGCATGCGCATTTTTGCCTTAATTGATCCATTGCGAAAATCGTCAACGAGCGAACAACTCGGAATGTCCCCCTAAGAGAAAAGGATTTACCGTTAGGTATTAAAATCCTATTTTCTCATACGTCCTAGAGGATGCTGGGGATGCTTCAAGAACCATGGGGTTTATACCAAAGCTCTAGAACGGGCGGAAGAGTGCGGATGACTCTGCAGCACCGATTGACCAAACAAGAGGTCCTCCTCAGCCAGGGTATCAAACTTGTAAAACTTTGCAAAGGTGT
This sequence comes from Pseudophryne corroboree, assembly GCF_028390025.1. Classification (NCBI taxonomy): domain Eukaryota; kingdom Metazoa; phylum Chordata; class Amphibia; order Anura; family Myobatrachidae; genus Pseudophryne; species Pseudophryne corroboree. The sequence continues at coordinate 423,204,824 of NC_086449.1, read as the reverse complement.
TTGAATCCGACCAAGTAGCAGCTCGGCAAAGTTGTAACGCCGAGACTCCCCGGGCAGCCGCCCAAGATGAGCCCACCTTTCTGGTAGAATGGGCTTTCACCGATTTCGGTAACGGCAATCCTGCCGTGGAATGAGCCTGCTGAATCGTATTACAAATCCAGCGCGAAATAGTCTGCTTAGAAGCAGGAGCCCCAATCTTGTTGGAAGCCCACAGGACAAAAAGAGCCTCTGTTTTCCAAATCTGCGCCGTTCTGGCGACATAGATCTTCAAAGCTCTGACCACATCGAGAGACTTTGACTCCGCCAAGGCGTCAGTAGCCACTGGCACCACAATTGGCTGGTTAACATAAAATGATGAAACCACTTTTGGCAGAAATTGCTGACGAGTTCTCAACTCCGCTCTATCAGCATGGAAAATCAAATAGGGGCTTTTGTGAGACAAAGCCGCCAACTCAGACACTCACCTTGCAGACGCCAAGGCCAAGTAAGGAATTTTAACTCAACCTTGCGCAAAGGTTCAAACCAATGTGATTGCAAGAATTGCAACACCACATTAAGGTCCCATGGTGCCACTGGGGGCACAAAGGGAGGTTGGATGTGCAGCACGCCTTTTACGAAGGTATTAACTTCTGGAAAAAAGGCCAATTCTTTTTGAAAAAGGATCGACAAGGCCGAAATCTGTACTTTAATAGAGCCTAACTTTAGGCCCGCATCCACACCTGCTTGTAGGAAATGGAGCAAACGCCCCAGGTGAAATTCTTCCATAGAAGCCTTCTTGGATTCACACATTTTCTCCAAATACGGTGGTAATGCTTTGCCGTTACTTCTTTTCTAGCCTGAAGAAGTGTAGGAATGACTTCACTGGGAATACCCTTTCGGGCTAGGATATGGCGTTCAACCGCCACGCCGTCAAACGCAGCCGCGGTAAGTCCTGATACACGCACGGCCCCTGTTGTAACAGGTCCTCCCGAAGAGGAAGAGGCCACGGATCTTCTATGAGCAACTCCTGAAGATCTGGAATCCAGGCCCGTCTTGGCCAATCCGGAACAATGAGTATCGCCTGAACCCTTGTTCTTCTTATAATTTTTATCACCTTTGGAATGAGGGGAAGTAGAGGGAACACATAGACCGACTGAAACACCCACGGTGTCACTAGGGCGTCCACCGCTATCGCTTGAGGGTCCCTTGACCTGGAACAATATCTCTGAAGTTTCTTGTTGAGGCGGGACTCCATCATGTCCACTTGAGGAACTCCCCAACAACTTGTCACTTCTTCAAAGACCTCTTGATGAAGACCCCACACTCCTGGATGGAGATCGTGCTTGCTGAGGAAGTCTGCTTCCCAGCTGTCCACTCCTGGACTGAAGACCGCTGACAGAGCACTGGCATGTCTTTCCGCCCAGCGAAGAATCTTCGTTGTTTCGGCCATCACCGTTCTGCTCTTTGTTCCGCCTTGGCGGTTTATGTACGCCACTGCTGTCACGTTGTCTGACTGAATCAAAACCGGCAGACCTCGAAGAAGATGTTCTGCTTGCAGTATGCCGTTGTAGATGGCTCTTAATTCCAGAATGTTTATGTGTACACTAGCTTCCTGGCTTGACCACTTTCCCTGAAAGTTTCTTCCCTGTATGACTGCTCCCCAGCTTCGGAGGCTTGCATCTGTGGTCACCAGAATCCAATCCTGAATCCCGAACCTGTGTCCCTCCAGAAGGCGAGAACTGTGCAGCCACCACAGAAGGGGAATTCTGGTCCTGGGAGATAGAATTATTATCCGGTGCATGTCCAGGTGAGACCCGGACCACTGGTCCAGCAGGTTCCACTGAAACACCCTGGCATGGAACCTGCCATACAGAATGGCCTCGTAGGCCGCCACCATCTTCCCCAGCAACCGAGTGCAGTGAAGAACTGACACCTTTGCCGGTTTCAGAATCTGTTTTACCATGTTCTGTATTTCCAGAGCTTTTTCCACTGGAAGAAAAACTCTCTGCAATTCTGTATCCAGAATCATACCCAGGAACGACAGCCGTGTCATCGGATCCAACTGTGATTTTGGCAAATTTAGGAGCCAACCGTGTTGTTGCAGAATCGTCAGTGAAAGGGCAACATTCTTCAACAATTGCTCCTTGGACCTCGCGTTTATGAGGAGATCGTCCAAGTACGGGATAATTGTGATTCCCTGCTTGTGCAGGAGAACCATCATTTCCGCCATTACTTTGGTGAAAATCCTCGGAGCCGTGGACAGACCAAACGGCAACGTCTGAAATTGGTAATGACAATCTTGCACAGCAAACCTCAGGTAAGCCTTATGTGGAGGATATATGGGGACATGTAAGTATGCATCTTTTATGTCGACCGACACCATAAAATCCCCCTCCTCCAGACTGGAGATCAACGCTCGTAGAGACTCCATCTTGAACTTGAATTTCTTTAGAAAGAAATTGAGAGATTTTAGGTTTACAATCGGTCTGACTGAGCCATCCGGCTTCGGGACCACGAACAGGCTCGAATAAAAACCTTCCCCCTGTTGAGACGGGGGTACCGTGACAATCACTTGATTTTGACACAACTTTAGTATCGCAGTTCTTACTATCTCCCTTCATGGAAGAGAAGCTGGCAAGGCCGATTTGAAAAATCGGTGAGGGGGCACGTCTTGAAACTCTAACTTGTACCCCTGGGTTACTATATCTACTATCCAGGGATCCAGGTCCGAGTGCACCCAGACCTGACTGAAGAGTTTGAGACGTGCCCCCACTGGTGCGGACTCTCGCAGAGGAGCCCCAGCGTCATGCGGTGGATTTGGTAGAAGCCGGAGAGGACTTCTGCTCCTGGGAACTTGCTACAGCCTCTGGCCTTTTTCCCCGACCTCTCCCCCTCGCAGCAAGGAAGGAGGACCCACGTCCTCTTTTGAATCTATTGGGCCGAAAGGACTGCATCTGATAGTGAGGCGATTTCTTCTGCTGTGCAGGGACATAAGGTAAAAATGAAGACTTACCCGCGGTAGCCGGGTAAGTGAGGCCGTCGCCAAACAAAACCCTACCGTTAAACGGTAGAGCCTCCATCGCCTTCTTAGAGTCAGCATCAGCATTCCATTGATGTAACCACAACGCTCTCCTTGATGAGACCGCCATGGCATTTGCCCTTGAACCCAAAATGCCAATATCCCTTACAGCTTCTTTTAAATATGCTGCAGCGTCTCTGATGTGATCCAGAGTCAAAAGTACACTATCCCTGTCTAGGGAATCTACCTCAGATGACAAGTTATCTGCCCACTTTTCAATAGCGCTACTCACCCATGCCGCAGCAACGGCAGGCCTGAGTAGCGACCCTGTAGTGACATAAATGGATTTTAAGGTATTTTCCTGCTTACGATCCGCAGGATCCTTTAGGGCTGCCGTGTCAGGGGACGGAAGCGCCACCTTTTTGGATAGACGCGATAAAGCTTTGTCTACCGTGGGGATTGACTCCCACCTTTCCCTGTCCCCAGAGGGGAACGGATATGCCACTGGAATTCTTTTGGGAACCTGAATCTTTTTGTCAGGATTTTCCCACGCCTTTTCAAACAGCGCGTTCAGTTCATGAGAGGGAGGAAACGTTACCTCAGGTTTCTTTCCTTTATACATACAGACCCTAGTATCAGGGACAGCACGGTCCTCAGTGATATGTAGTACGTCTTTTATCGCCACAATCATGTACTGAATACTCTTAGTCAGTTTTGGATGTAATCTGGCATCACTATAGTCGACACTGGAATCAAAGTCCGTGTCGGTATCTGTATCTACTATCTGGGCAAATGCACGTTTCTGTGACCCCGAAGGGGTCTGGGTCTGTGACAAAGCATCTTCCATGGATTTCCTCCATGTTTGGTTCTTAAACTCAGATTTATCAAATCTCTTAGTCAACTTAGTCACGTTTGCATTTAAAACACTCAACATATTCACCCACTCATCCGTCGGCGGTGCCGACACGGTCACTCTCACAGCATTTTCTGTCCCCACTCCAGCCTCCTCCTGGGAAGAGCATTCAGCCTCAGACATGTCGACACACACGTACCGACACCCACAACCACACTGGGGCTATAGGAGACAGACCCACAATAAAGCCTGCAAGAGGGACACAGAGAGAGTTCTGCCAGCTCACACCCAGCGCCTATCCCAGTACTGAGGCCAGCAAAGTGACTGCCCAGACATGTTAGCGCTTTTTATATAAATCAATCAGCACCAAATTACTTGTGCGTCCCCCCCCCCCCCCCCCCCGTTTTTGACCCTGTTACTTGTACAGCAGTGTGGAGGACAGGGTCAGAGTCTCTGCAGCTTCTGAGGAGAGAAAATGGCGCTGGTCAGAGCTGTGCGGCTAAGCCCCGCCCACTATATGGCGCGCTTCAATCCTGCTCAAATTTATGTTTATACTGGTGGGGGACCCTTAACTAGTGCCCGGAGCACTGTTACCACTCATGCCAGTCTGATTTGAGGTCTCATGCTGCCCAGGGCGCCCCCCCTGCACCCTGCAGTGCTGTGATATGTGTGGGAGCATGGCACGCAGCGCGCCCGCTGCGCGGTACCTCTTCTTCCATCACTGAAGTCTTCTGTTCTTCTCATACTCACCCGGCTTCTATCTTCCGGCTTTGTGAGGGGGAGACGGCGCGGCTCTGGGAACAAGCAGCTAGGCGTACCGTAGTGATCGAATCCTCTGGAGCTAATGGTGTCCAGTAGCCTAAGAAGCAGAGCCCTTGAACTCTTAAGAAGTAGGTCTGCTTCTCTCCCCTCACTCCCACGATGCAGGAGCCTGTAGCCAGCAGGTCTCCCTGAAAATAACAAACCTAAATAAAGTATTTTTCTGAGAAACTCTGGAGAGCTCCTCAGTGTGCATCCAGTCTCACTGGGCACAGAATCTAACTGGAGTCTGGAGGAGTGGCATAGTGGGAGGAGCCAGTTCACACCCATTCAAAGTCTTATAGTGTGCCCATGTCTCCTGCGGATCCCGTCTATACCCCATGGTTCTTGTAGCATCCCCAGCATCCTCTAGGACGTATGAGAAATTCAGATTATGACACAGATGTGTTTGCAGTAAATGAAATGTATGATAATGGAGGCTTGGAAGAACGCTCAGAAAAATGTTTTATTGGTTTATCATCATTTGCGTGGATGACAGTTCTTGACTTGATGCCAAACTCAATTTTAGCTCAATATTTAGAAATGTTTTGGACAGGGGGATTGATGTATCCAGCAGTGAAAAAGGTGGAAGAGTTGTCCATAGCAAATAATCATTTTATTGTACAGAAGACAGATGTCCTTTGAAGACCTGGTGTTTGGCCCGGGACGTGAGAGATCTACCCAGTGATCTATAGGCACCTGTTTATTCCATAATCTGATAGGAGGCCACCCTCAGAAAATTTCCGGATTGTATATCTGGATTGTGTTTATACATTTAGTACTTGCGTGGATTTAACTTTTTATGAAATTACATTTTGACTTATTATATCGATCGATTATAAAAATTACTTTTTTATGCTATAGACCTTGTTGAGGTTCTTTCTGAATCACGTAAAGCAGCAGTGGCCAACCAGTGGCTATTGAGCCACATGCGGCTCTTTCTTCATTCAAATGTGGCTCCCAACACTTAAAGTCACGTGACCACAAGAGATCTGTAAACCGCTGCACTCCATCCAGACATACAGCAGCACTACGTAGATTGAGAACTGAGGGAGCCAAATACACACGGGAGAGATGGCTGGAGTGACATAGGCGGGCGCTGGCTGGAGTGACACATGGGGGTACTGAAGTGCATTATGTGAATCTGGCTTTTCAATATATTTTATGCGGATCTGGCTTTTTCAATTATTTGATGTAGAAGTGGCTTTTTCATTGTATTTTATGTTGGATTTGGCGTTTTCAATGTATTTTATACCAGGGGCGTGGCCTAGCAGGCACAAGGTCACACCCCATTTTTGCAAGTGCGCCTTCGGCTCAAAGTCGACTCTTTGATGTACCTAACAAGATTTCTTGGCTCTTTGTCTCTGACTGGTTAGCCATCCCTGCTCTAAAGCATATGACCACAACAGATACAGAAACCGCTGCACTTCAGCCAGATACGCAGCAGCACTACAAACTGAAAACTGAAGGAGCCAGATACTAGAGGTGAGACACCCACTGGAAAACAGAGGACATATAAGTGGCTGCTGCAATGGCACGAGTTGGTGGGGGGGCTGTAGTGATACACGAGGGTGGGCTAGAGTGACACAAGGTGGAGCTGGCTGGAGTGACACAGAAGGGTCATGGCAGGAGTGTAACATGGGGGAGCTGACTGGAGTGACGCAGGAGGGTACTGTAAGTAGTGACACGTGGAAGAACTGGCTGTAGTGACATAGGAGGGTGGTATCAGGAGTGACACATAGGAGAGCTGGCTGAGGTGACACAGCAGGGTGCTAGCAGTAGTAACGCATGGGGGAGCTGGCTGGAGTGACATAGGAGGGTGCTAGCAGGAGTGACGCATGGGGGAGCTGGCTGGAGTGACATAGGAAGGTGCTAGCAGGAGTGACACATGGGGCAGCTGGCTGGAGTGACAGCAGGGTGTTGGCTGGAGTGACACATAGGGGAGCTGAAGTTTATTATGTGAATCTGGCTTTTTCAATGGATCTGGTGTTAAAAATGTATTTTATGTCGTTCTGGCTTTTTCAATGTATTTTATACCAGAAACGTGGTCTAGCAGGCACAAGGCCACATTCCAATTTTGCATGTGTGCCTTCGGCTCGATGTCGGCTCTTTCACGTACCCAACAAGGTTTTTTGGCTCTTTGTCACTGACTGGTTGGCCACCCCTGACGTAAAGTGTTACATGTGTTAGTCATAAACCCTCTGCACTAGATATTGTTTTCTTTTGCATGATTTAAATAATTTGAGGAGTGTGAGAGGTAACAGAATCAACCTCGTGTCTTCCATATGCATGAAAAAAACACCTGACACCTCGCATTCAACAAATCAAGAAATTGTAAGATAAGTGCATGTATCAATGTTTATTAATGTTTATGAAAGAACACTGATTACTAACATAAAATAGATATTGAGGTGTTACAGCGCGGTAGCGGAAGAGACTCCATACAATTTTCTCTTGGTATATTCTTTTTGGGTGAGGATAACACCCTTGGGGTTTTTCTTCCACAACATGCAGCTGGCAAGCGCAACTAGGTTATACTCCAACAATTTACATAAGAGTCATAGGGGTATAGGCAATTGCCGGCGAATCGCGGCAATTTTCGCCCGTTTTTTAATTCGACACAATTCGACCGTCGAATTCCGGCAGGTGGGTGCCGGAATTCAACATATTCAATAAAAAATGGATTAGACAGTCCCGCTGTCGAAAAACGCCCGATTTGACGGATTTTGATTAGATTTTAAAAAATGTTAAAAAAAACGGGGAAAAACCCGAAAAAAAATTGCGTGGGGTCCCCCCTCCTAAGCATAACCAGCCTCGGGCTCTTCGAGCCGGTCCTGGTTCTAAAAATCCGGGGAAAAAACTGACAGGGGATCCCCCGGATTTTTAAAACCAGCACCGGGCTCTGCGCCTGGTGCAAAAAATACGGGGGACAAAAAGAGTAGGGGTCCCCCGTATTTTTTACACCAGCATCGGGCTCCACTAGCTGGGTAGAAAATGCCACAGCCGGGGGTCACTTTTATACAGCGCCCTGAGGCCGTGGCATTAAATACGCAACTAGCCACCCCTGGCCGGGGTACCCTGGAGGAGTGGGGACCCCTTCAATCAAGGGGTCCCCCCCCTCCAGCCACCCAAGGGCTAGGGGTGAAGCCCGAGGCTGTCCCCCCCCCATCCAAGGGCTGCGGATGGGGGGCTGATAGCCTTTTGAAAAATGAAAGAATATTGTTTTTTCCAGTAGTAGTACAAGTCCCAGCAAGCCTCCCCCGTAAGCTGGTACTTGGAGAACCACTAGTACCAGCATGCGGGAGAAAAACAGGTCCGCTGGTACCTGTAGTTCTACTGGGAAAAAAATACCCAAATAAAAACAGGACACAGACACCGTGAAAGTAAAAGTTTATTTCATACATGCCGACACATACATACTTACCCATGTTGACCCGCCGACTGCCACGTCTCCAATGTCGCCGACGATCCGGGGTACCTGTGAATAAAATTATACTCACCTGATCCAGTGTCCTGGTCTTTTATTATAATCCACGTACTTGGCAAAAAAAAAAAAAACGAACACCCGTACCAGGCGGACTGAAAGGGGTCCCATGTTTACACATGGGACCCCTTTCCCCGAATGCAGAGACCCCCCGTGACTCCTGTCACAGAAAGGTCCCTTCAGCCAATCAGGAAGCGCCACTTCGTGGCACTCACCTGATTGGCTCTGCGCGTCTAAGCTCAGACGCGCATTGCACAGCCCCCTCTATTACTTTCAATGGTGGGAACTTTGCGGTCAGCGGTGAGGTCACCCGCGGTCAGCGGCTGACCGCGGGTAACCCCACCGCTGACCGCAAAGTTCCCACCATTGAAACTAATGGAGGGAGCTGTGCGATGCGCTGTCTGCCAGCTCAGACGCGCATACAGCCAATCAGGAGAGTGCCACGAAGTGGCGCTTCCTGATTGGCTGAAGGGACCTTTCTGTGACAGGAGTCACGGGGGGTCTCTGCATTCGGGGAAAGGGGTCCCATGTGTAAACATGGGACCCCTTTCAGTCCGCCTGGTCTGGGTGTTCGTTTTTTTTTTTTTGCCAAGTACGTGGATTATAATAAAAGACCAGGACACTGGATCAGGGGAGTATAATTTTATTCACAGGTACACCGTGGATTCTACTTGGACAAGTGGACAAAGGTCGGCGTGTGAACATAGGTAAGTATGTGTGTGTCGACATGTGTGAAATAAAGTTTTACTCTCACGGTGTGCGTGTCCTGTTTTTATTTGGGTATTTTTTTCCCAGTAGAACTACAGGTACCAGCGGGCCCGTTTTTCTCCCGCATGCTGGTACTTGTGGTTCTCCAAGTACCAGCTTGCGGGGGAGGCTTGCTGGGACTTGTAGTACTACTGGAAAAAACAATATTCTTTCATTTTTCAAAAGGCTATCAGCCCCCCATCCGCAGCCCTTGGATGGGGGGGGGGGGGGGGCTGCCTCGGGCTTCACCCCTGGCCCTTGGGTGGCTGGGGGGGGGGAACCCCTTGATTGAAGGGGTCCCCACTCCTCCAGGGTACCCCGGCCAGGGGTGACTAGTTGGATATTTAATGCCACGGCCGCAGGGCGCTGTATAAAAGTGACCCCCGGCTGTGGCATTATCTGTCCAGCTAGTGGAGCCCGGTGCTGGTGTAAAAAATACGGGGGACCCCTACGCTTTTTGTCCCCCGTATTTTTTGCACCAGCACCAGGCGCAGAGCCTGGTGCTGGTTTTAAAAATACGGGGGATCCCCTGTCAGTTTTTCCCCCGGATTTTTAGAACCAGGACCGGCTCGAAGAGCCCGAGGCTGGTTATGCTTAGGAGGGGGGACCCCACGCATTTTTTTTTCAGATTTTTACCATTCCATTTAAAAAAAAAAAAAAAAAATAGTATTTTTAAAAATATATAAATAATACTTGTGCCTCCAAAATAGACAAACCAAGTACCTAATCCCTTCTAATATAAATAGATATGCTATTACCAATAAAATAAAAAATGTTTTTAATTTTTTTTATTAGATTCCGCCAGCAAAGTGTGGCATATTGAAAATGACGAATTTACTGTCTAAAAGCACTGTTGTCGAATTTACAATCTTCAATTGAATATACTTTTGTCGAATTGCCGCATTTGTACCATTGCAGAAATGTCGTATTTGACAAATGTCGAATTTCAAAAAGTCGAATTTGGAAAGTCCGTTTTTTTGACGAAAAGTACTGAATTGCATTGTCGAATTTTTTTTGGGGGCGAAAATGTCCCGTTTTTCGACATTTTCGGGAATTCGACCGCAATTGCATATACCCCTTAGGGGTATATTCAATTGAAGTCGAAAGCTGCCATCTGTCGTAAAGACGGCAGTTTTCGACTTTTTTAGGTCAGAAGGGGTTTTGACCTATTCAATAGAACCCCAAATTATTCGACAAGTCAAGGAATTCGACTTGTCGAAAAGCACGTGGATCGGCGAAATAGCTGCCGTTCCGCATGCTTCTGCCAAAAACGGGGCCAAAACCGACCATCTCAATCAGACTTTAAAAACAGTCGGATTGAGATGAGGGAGCCAAGGGGGGAGACCAGCGGGGAGACAGGGGAGAGCCGCGGGCAGACGGGGGAGATCAGCACTACAGCAGCAGCTATAGCAGCGTAGCCGGAGGATGTGTCACAGCCGCCGCTCACAACAGCGTCCACCCAGCTCCAGTAAGCGAGACCTGCTGGAGCCGGGTGGATGCTGCCGTGAGCGGCGGCTGTGACACATCCTCCGGCTACGCTGCTATAGCCACTGCAGTAGCGCTGATCTCCCCCGTCTGCCGGCGGCTCTCCCCCGTCTCAACTCCCGCATCTCATTTTGATTTTTTTAAAGTCGAATTGAGATGGCATTGAATAGCCCTTGTCGGATCCATTCCGACAAATGAATGACGGAATGGATCCGACTTCAATTGAATATACCCCATAGAGATAGGAAGGCCCTGCTCGCAAGCTTATGCAGGCTTAAATTTTGTTACTTATTTTATCAGCTCTCTATATAGTGTTTGATATTTTAGAGCAATTACTGTATGTCAATACATGTTTTTTTTTAATATAACTTTATGTGTCACGATTGAACTAATTTCTGCTATTCTATAAATAGCAGGGCAACTTTTATGAGTGACATATTTCTATGATGCCGCTGTCTGAGCAGGGCACATCATACCAAATTAAAAGTCCTGCTCCGTAGATTTGCAGAAAAATATTAGCATTGAAATTGGTTGCTTTGTTTCGGAGTTATGTAGCAAAACGTCCGCCTGCCATTTACAATGCATCACCATTGTGCTCTGAAAAATGTGACAGTTGGTGAACTCTCCCTGTGCATCTGCTGAGTGACATGGAACATGTGACCTGCTGGGTGGTCTGGAAACTGTGACAGTTATTTGCGGCCCCTGCTGAGCAGGGATTTTTTCAAAATTAGACTCCTAAGGGGTTGAAAAGGGGTCAAATGTCCCACCCATCAAATCTTTGCCCGGTTCAAACCGAGCACATCACCTTATTTAAACACTTTACTGTATTTTGTTTTATAGCACAGTCCTTTATTTATTTATTTATTTATTTTTAAATCAACCAAATGTGACCAGATGCCGGCAGAGACACTGGATCACACGTATGTGAGCACAAGGATATAAAGAAAGCAGTTTTATTATACATTTATATCCCTGATGACAATGTAAGTAAATATTGAAAGATGGGATTTCTATTATCCTGATAATTATTAATATTCATGTTCCTGAGTGCAGCACAACTTGGATTATAGTTTGGATATATTGAAGGTACCAGGTAGGGGTATACACTTAAAACTGTGCTACTTATGAAATATATAGGTGTGCCCAGAAGAGGAAGTTAGTGTGAGTCACTGCACACTGTAAACCGAAAACAAAAAGTCCTTTCACTTTGCTTGGTGGAAATTCCCCTTTGCAGAAGTGATTTCTTGGTGTAAATATTACATTATGTTATTGTCTTCCAAAGCAAACGAACAATGGACGTATGCAAGTGACTGTTTTTTTAAGTGTAAAGCAAATGGGACCTGTGCCTGTCATTTGAAATAACGGAGATACCAGAAATCATACAGTATATACAGAAATATAAATCTGCCAGCTCATCCTATTTAGGAAGAGACATTTTGCTCAAGATGGTAGCTATCCCCCGTCTGTTGTACCCACTGTAAATCACACCGGGTACTTTTGACAAAAGCAGACATTCACCAAAAGACTGCAATATTTCAGAAGTTTATCTGGAAAGGAGGACGTGCTTGTATAGCTCTACGGAAACCCAACCAAACAAAATCAAATGGAGGCATAAATTTCCCTGATACTGTCGCCTATAACCACGTGGGGATGTAGTTATCAGACCACCGGTCACAATACAGACACCTCCATCCCAACCCCTGAACATGCTGACTAACAGGGACTATTCCCACACGTGGATGTCCACGACACCCACAGAGAACATAACCCGTGGAAAGTTTAGCTCGCAAGGGGCTTCGTTGCGCTCATCACCCCCCTTTCTGCGGCCGGGATCTCGGCGTCAGGATGCTGATCGCCGGGATCGCAGCCGCCGGTGAAACAGCCCCATCCCTGCACGTGGGCCTCTTAAGACCTCTGTGTTATTGGCTTCATAAAAGTTCCAAATACATAAATACATCCCTGGAGCAGGGATTCCTGAGTGACATGGATTTAACTTGCATTCACCACCAACAAAACCAGGAGATACCAGATACCTTGAAACTGAACCCACTTTTGTGGACAACTAGAAAAAAGTGTGGCACAACAATGGCTTGAATCCATATCATTCCCTACATTTACCCCTAATTCAGAATCCAAACTTTCTGTATGGATTGGCTGCTCACAACGTCACTATGTGAAGGCTGGTGGGAATTTATAATATCCGATCTTTAGTTTCTATAGATCATCAGCATCTTTTGACCTTTGCTTAAGTGTCCTCACAATTTGCCATGGTTAACCCTTATCCTTTAGCCTTTTTGCAAACACATTTCTACACAACGCATGTGCTGGGGCACTTTTCAGAAGGGGACCGAGACAGCTCATTGGACTGCCTTCTGGAGAACCCAATACCTAATAATGAAGCCATATCTGTCCATTATACATTTTTATGGAATATTCTAGACCATACTGAGATCTCTGGAGGCATGTCCAAGTGGTTAGTCCATTTTCCCCATCTTATCGATACCTATCCTAGCCCTTTTGATTTCTCTGAAACCATTACCAGCTAGTATGTATACTGAATTCTTCCTAAATATATATCACAATACGTCTCCTCTCCACTCAAACAATTCAATACGGAGCCTGCCTTTGGGCTTGTCCCATTGTTCAATACTTCTGGCATCTCGTCCGCTGTTATGTGGAGGCTAAACTATATATATATATATATTAGTTTTTGACCCAACCTACGAATGACCTTGGAGAGTAAGAAGTTACTGCTAGCCCAAAGTGCTGCAGGCAAGAAGCAGATACTACAGGGCTGGATCGATAATATACCCCCACTGATACCTTTATTTTTTTTAATAAACTTTACTTTTGGATGGATTGGGTTGAAGCTATTCTAAATAAAGAGCAACAAATAGAACTTTTTTTATGTTATGGGAATCACATATTGATACTCTCCCCCTCACTACTACACAACAAATCCACCACAGTCTTAAAAATACCACCTGGTATCTCACAAGAATGGCGGTGCAAGACCCACCTGTCGCTCTAAAATCATGGATATGGTGGCCGTTAGTGACTCCCTCCAGGGCTCCAATACTAGGACTCAGCATCGTTATTGCTTTCAACACGTTCCCTTTTTTCTTTTTCTTTTGTACACACACACACACACACACACACACACACACACACACACATCCATCAGATGTGTCCGTATCGGCAGGTAAATGCCACTATTTTAGTCTCTGGATAAACGGAAATCCCATGTAAGCTATATCTTTATTCTTGTTGGTTTATTTAGGGCAGCTGTGAAGGATCATACACTAGTTATCACTTTGCTGTAATACTAATGTTCATTGTACTCTGATGAACAGAGCGAGGTCAATATTGTGATGTGACGCCAATGTTTCTTAAATGCTGCTGTACAATTGATTTACAATGCCTCAATAAAAACAGTTTGAAGAAACAAGAAAAAAATAAATAATCTGCTGGCTCATCAGCAACTGTAGGCGTGGATCTAGAAACACAGCACCAGGCTGCACAGTTCCTATTGTACTTTCAATTTCACTTAAACACTTGAATAGATATTTCTATCATGGTGCATGTTAACATTATCAATAAGCACAAGGTGACTAATGGAAATAAAAACTATCATGAGAAATCTTACTGAGGAATTATTTCACTTTCACTTATATAGTACCAGCATTCTATGTTAAGCCCCATACACACTACACGATCCCCGCCACCGCCAATACAGCATACACACTTACAGATGCCGGTGAGGAAGGGAGCGACGGCGGTGGGGGAGGGGGGATTGCGGCAGGGGGAAAGCACCCTGCCTGTCGTTAGCGAGGACCTCCCTTGTCTGTACATGTTCAGACGAGGGAGGGGGTCGTTAACGACACTGAGTGTACACACTGGATGAGAAAGTGAAAGATCTCGCTCAGATTGTCCCTTTTACTTTCTCGTCTAGTGTGTATGGGCCTTTATACCTGTTCCTGGTCCATACTTGCCTACTTTTGAAAAGTAGAATCCGTGAGATTATGGTAGAATGCGCACAGTTAAGGGTGTGTGTCATACTCTGCTCAAAGGGCATGTCTATGCTTAAATGCTTGTTGCGAGATATTTCTATATAACATTTGTAACTATATTTTGGAAAATATTGCAAGATACTAACATTACTACCTGCAATACAGGGTTTCTTGTTTGCAATTATTCGCTGTGATATTTATTTTTTTCCTTCTCACTCAGCACAATATACATGACAAATGTGATGCCTATGCAATAAATAATGTAATTTCACCTTGGGTGAAAGGATATATGGATGGTAGGTCGACAACTATTAGTATAAACTAACATAGGAAAAATGTAGATGCATTAAAATGGTCGACACGGGACATGATTTTTTATTATTATTTTTTTTATTGATTTTTAACTTTCATACTTCACCATTCATATGGACTACGAATGGGAATAGTAACCTGTGCCGAGCGCAGCGGTAGCCGGGCGAGGCATCTTGTCTGCAGCATGGCGAGCGTAATGAGCCATGCAAGGGGGCACAGTGCACTAATTGGGGATCTTGGTCATGTTACACAAAAAAAAACACCCAAAAAGTAAAAAAAAAAAAAAAAAGAAGGCCATGCCAATCTTTTCCTGTGTCAACCATGTCAATGTCGATCAATAGTGGTCTACCTAATGCAGGTCGGTATCCGATCTATAGATCTACACTAAAAAGGTCTACAGTTAATGGGTCGACCACTAATGGTCGACATGCATTAGGTCAACACGGTCAAAATGTAGACTGGGTCAAAAGGTTGAAACGTTTTTAAGGGTTTTTTTAATAACTTTTGCTGCATTTACTCTCCATGTCACAAACTGTTACCTTTAGTAACCTTGTGGCGAGTGAAGCAGAGCATGGCGAGCGGACGCATTTCATAAAATTGTCTATCACCATTAGTAACTTGTGGCAAATGAGCCACCCGCCTGAAGCGTGGCGAGTGAACACATTTCAAAAACTTTGGGTAAAAAAATGGTTTAAAAACACAAAAACACCCACATTTTTTGTGTGTGGACCTTTTAACCATGTTGACCGAATGACTGTCTATCTTTTTAATGTCTATTTTCTGTATCAGAACCATACAGGCCGACTCATTGATCCATAACAGTGTGAAAGCATATACATATGTAGCCATGCTCATCTTACTGCAATGTGGCATGCTGGCGTGCGAGGCTAAGACTATTCGCAGCTGGCGATTGTGCCTCTAATTCATAATTAATGGAGCGAGCACCGGCTGAGAACAATCGCAGCCTGGCATGCCATGCAGCAAGCAGTGTTGCAGCATACTGCATCGCAGCAAAGATTAGCATGGCTACATCTGCAAGTATGTTTTTTGGTTTATTAATATTTTTTGTGAACACTGGACTGTCTGCAATTTGTAGATCCAACCTATATTTATTGGATGTGCTTTTTTTTCCATACCATTATAGCATCCTTTAAATCTTTATAGACACCGGATACTCTGAAAAAAAAAAAATTGCTTAAAAGATTAACTAATAAAAATTATTACCCAAGACGCTATGAATCACTGCGCACCAGAACATATAAGGCGACACTGTGCGATAATGCACTGCTGTCTCGTCTGGGGTTCCACAGAAGGGGATAATGAGAGTCAACTCCTGAACAGCTACAGCAAATCATAGTGATTACAGCAAATCACTGTACTTGCAAAGAAACTCCTTAGTGGCACCCCTGGCAGGCGGTATTTAACTATTGTGAAAAATCCAAATAATATGGGAGATTTGTTATACAGTACCAGGAGATTATTCACTGAAATGGTAGCCTCTCTTGGGTAGGCAACTATATCTGTCCATATACTGGGCCAATTTCCAGTCAACCATTAAATTAACCAACTGTCCAACTAAAACAGTACTCTGTAAACATAACCAACTTTTTCTTCAGACCAGTCAACTTCTCTGAAGAATTCTGACATAACTGAAGTAGATGGACACTTTTTATAAACACATTACCAAATACTTTCCTTCTGCATAAATATGTCCACCTCTACTCTGTATCTAAGACAAATTGGATTCATTACAAAAATGTAGGATAACACATTAGGACTAATAGACCACAAACAATACTCAAAATTGAGCAAAAAACCTGAACATGCTGTCGGATGAAAATATAATTCACTGCTGGGGACGTGGCCTTTCTGGCATCGCGAACAGACGTGTCCTGCCTGGGCTCCCTGTTGGTGTCCCATATTTACCATATTTCCAACCCTTTTGACACCCCTGGTGGTTCCCACTTGACCCTACCTTGCCATTGACACCTGGCACTGCAGGGGGATATGGTCTGCGGATCTGGAGAACACCTCCTGTGCCCTTGCAGGTTGCGGCCTATCCACCCCTTTGAAGCACGGCTCAATTTCCATCATGGGCCAGCAAGGGTTCCAGCACCTCTCATAGCCCGATTTCTCCCCTCCGACTCCCCCTGTTCAGGTGCTTCTGACCTTCCCACAGTATCCTCCTGCTCCGGGAGTACCCGCGACCCCAGAACAGCGATCCCAAGTGAGACCTTTTTCCATCCGCAGCCTTCTGGTAGTGTATGGCCGCCAACATCGATGGACTTCTGGATATCTTGCAAGCATTCTCCCTGCTGCGTAGACATGAACCTCCATTTCACCTGGACTACCACACATGTGGCTTCCAGTGCTCCATTGATGATGCTACTGTCCCAAGATCTGTGTGACGCCTGCCATCATGACTGCCTGCTGTCCCGCGGACAAGGAGTGCAGTACCTCTCCTACTCCCTTGGCCTTCCTGTCCTCTGGAGTTGGGTGTCCTGCTGCCACTAGTATAGCACTGCCGGCCGCAGAGAGCGGTCCCCGCTGCTTGTTTTTCCGAGACCGTCTATCTCCCCTCTTCCTTGAGTGCTTGGTAACTAGCACTGCCAGGGTTCTGCAACTCAGTGGACTTTACCTGCAGCACTGATCACCTTCACTGCTAGATGACCCATTGAGTGTTATTCCTAACCCCTGGGATCCCTGTCTGTTCCTTTTATGGGTGGCACCTCTAGGATCATAATACAGGACTCACTGTTACAGTCCTGTACACTTTTTTCACACTGGGGACCCTTTTTGTGCACCATCTGTGGGAGGATTCTGGGGTGCCTCTCTTACTGTATTTTTGGAATCTCCCTCACCTGCAATTTATTTTCAACCTAGAGTACTGCGGAACATTTGTGTTATTTCTCTTTGGGGGTCTGTTTACACGCCATACTGTGAAGCAGTTTGCTGCCACCTGTTGGGTGTGGCATGCATTTTTCCCCTTGTCTTTTTTGTTTGCCTTACTCTAGCCATATTAATCTGCTGGAGTAATGTGAAAAGTTCACCGGCACCCTGGGACCTAGTGGCCTCCCCCATGCCCTTACAAGGAATAAATCGAAGAACAACCGCTAAAAACCATTTGCTCAGTTCATCCCATGCAACAAGGAACACATTACAATAACTGAAAGCACAAGTGCCCAAGAGGTTCTGGAGCAAAGAGGGTACCTTTTCCAGGACTGCAATACTTCCCTCAACTAAGTCTCAGAAGGAAAAAATAAAAAAACTATATTATATATATATTATATTTTATATATAATTATATATATATATATATATATATACACACACACACACACACACACACACACACACACACACACATCAGCACAGGCCCCATCGGCTAACTTCTTTGGCTCTAAAAGTAGACCTACTACACCTTCACCAGATCAACTTAATACCTTGGGTTTGTAATCGCCAAAGGGTGGTCCTCAAATACAGGCAGTTATGACGTCAATGCTGCTTTTTGGCCAGGAACATACCAAAGTTGTCAATGACTTTAAGTCGGAAATATCCTCTCTTGGCGCTAGAACGGATGCCCTGGAACCCAAGACGGATGATCTCTGACGATCCCAGGTAACCCTTGATAAGGACCTCTCGCACTTACATACTGAAGTAGAGAAAAACAGGAGGACACTGAGAACCACTCCTGTCATAACAACCTTCGAATTGACAAAGGGGTTAATTTACTAAGGTGGGAGGTTTTTTTTAAGACTGGTGATGTTGCCCATAGCAACCAATCAGATTCTACTTAACATTTATCTAGCTGCTTCTAGAAGATAATAGATAGAATCTGATTGGTTGCTATGGGCAACATCACCAGTTCTAAAAAAAACTTCCACCTTGGTAAATTTACCCCAATGTGTCTGAAACGGTCTCATACTGAGACTTGAAATCATTCCTAAGTGGTCTCTTTCAGCATATCCTTCCTGACCTCTCTGCAGCAGACTATCTAATGAACAGAGCCCAACGACCCCTCCGGGCTACACAGTCCTTTTCCCAACCTCCAGTGATATAATTATTTGACTGCACTATTACCATACCAATGAATGGTTACTTCATGCTACTAGGGACTCATCAGTCATCGCATACCAGGACATGGATATTCAATTGTTCCAGGATTTGGCTCCCTACACTTTCTAGAAGTGAGTAGACCTACAACCTATTACCCAAATCCTATGACAACACAATATCAGATATCGCTGGGGCTTCCCCTTCCAGTTCCAGGTGTTTGCGACTAATTGATCGTTTTCAGTCAAATCCCTTGCACAAGGCAAGGATCTCCTAGCAAAACTAGATATACTGTCTGAGCCATCGCTCACACCACCCAAACCACAACATTCCCTCCCCCAGCTCCAGAATGGTCTACAGTTACCCGATTTCATGACTGTGATGCTGCTTCACCGTGAGATTGGTGCTTCTGCTCTTCTTGGTTATACAACTTCATGATTGCTTCCACCTAAGCCTTCCCCTGTATGCTCTTCGCAGTTCCTGGCTCATCGATGGGATGCTAATCTCACTGACTTGAGGTTTATTGCTCTGTTGCTGGTTTTATATTATGGTCAACCTGCATCACCCAGTGCACCTCCAAGTTGTGGATGGACATCCCCCTATTGCCCATGTTCTTTGCTACTGGTTTTTCAGGTTTCTCTGAGACAACTTTGGTTTTTAATTGACATGCTATCTTTATAATGATAGTTTTACATATAATCTTGTTTGTTGTTCTATAGTTGTGTAATTGCATAATACCTCTTGTGTTTCATTATTTACTTTCTCAGACCCTCTACCCCATTTGTCAATGGTCCATCCCCCATGCTCCCTGTACTTAATATAATTTTTTTCCTGTGTTTAAGGGATTCTGTTCTTTAGAAGAATCTTTCAATGTCAATGGCCTCAATCCGCCACGTAAGGATATTATAGTCCTGGTTGCATGTAAGAGGGGAAAAGCAGATACTGGGGGTAATTCAGAGTTGATCGTAGCAGCAAATTTGTTAGCAGTTGGGCAAAACCATGTGCACTGCAGGTGTGGCAGATAAAACATTCGCAGAGTGAGTTAGATTTGGGTGGGTTATTTTGTTTCTGTGCAAGGTAAATACTGATAGCTTTATTTTTACACTGCAATTTAGATTTCAGTCTGAACACACCACACCCAAATCTAACTCTCTCTGCACATGTTATATCTGTCCCACCTGCAGTGCACATAGTTTTGCCCAACTGCTAACAAATTTGCTGCTGCAATCAACTCTAAATTAGGCTCATTGGGGGTAATTCTGAGTTAATCGCAGCAGCAAGTTTGTTAGCAATTGGGCAAAACCATGTGCACTGCAGGGGGAGCAGATATAACATTTGCACAGAGAGTTAGATTTGGGTGGGTTATTTTGTTTCTGTGCAGGGTAAATACTGGCTGCTTTATTTTTACACTGCAAGTTAGATTTCAGTTTAAATACACCCCACCCAAATCTAACTCTCTCTGCACATGTTATATCTGCCCCCCCCCCCTGCAGTGCACATGGTTTTGCCCAACAGCTAACATATTTGCTGCTGCGATCAACTCAGAATTAGGCCCATTGTGTTTCTCCAGGAAACCCATCTTACAGGTACTCCCACTCAGCGCAGAGGAAGCAGTTCTTTCAGACCTTCTTTGTCTTAGCGGACTGTAAGAAACGCTGTGTTGTGATAACTTCACAACAAGACCCTTTTCCTGAACTCTCCAACTTACTTGGACACAGAAGGTGTCACGATCCGGGTATCTGGACGCCATTACTTACCCTTCAGATGCCTCCTAAGGCGGGCTCAGCGTTCCAGGACCAGATTCCGCTGTTCCTGAGTTTCCACATGCAGAGTGTCAGAGTGGTGTTTTCATCAGCCGCGGCCTCCGCTGTGCCCGCGTGGTTAAATGTGCATCTATCAGCCTGGCGTCTCCTGTCTCCGGTGGCCGGCGCCGCCATTACTGTTTCCCAGACCACATGGATTACAAACCAAACTTCCCTCCAAGTGTCTGCATGGGCGCAGCCATCTTGGATTCTGTCATCTGATCATTTCCACCAATCTGCTGTTTGTATTGTTGATTTGCATAATTGCCTAGCCAACCCCTTCCTTGCTGCAGGTATAAGTAAGCTGTGCCTGAGCAAGGAAGACGTCAGTGCTTTGGTTGTCAAACCTAGTTCCTGTTTGTCTCTCTTCTATGATTGTCTTCCAGGTTCCAGCTCCTGTCTCAAGACTTCCACCATAGAGACCCGCACCAGCATTCCACCTGCGGTGTAGCCTGACTCTCCAATCCATTGTGGATTCATCTGTTTCCAGCTACAACACTACCTGCTTCCAGCCTCAGCTTCCAGCAGAATACAGCTTCCCTTAAAGGGCCGGTGTCCTTTCTACACTTTACCACTCTCCACCGGAATTATTATTTCTCCGCTCTCAAGTTCTACATTTCAGTTCACATTTCATCGCTCCCAAAGTTCATTTATTATTTAACTGGTTCCAGCCAGTATCCACTCCGTGCTAACAACAGTCTGGTTCCAGCCAGTATCCACAGCAGCTGTTTTACCTTCAGCAACCCAGCTCTTCCTGGAACACCAGCTGGTACAATCCTGGGTTATCTCCATTGCTACAGCCGGGCCTGGTAAGGACTTTCCATCTAGAAGATCATAAGAACTATCTCACACTACCAGTGCCCTGTGGCTCCTGCCATGCTGTAGTACTCAGGAACTGTATTTATTCTTTGCTGACTTTTACGTTTTCCTTTATTGCTGCTGTGATGCGGAGTTGTCATAATAAACATCATTGACTTTTATCTAAGTTGTCGTGGTCACGCCTTCGGGCAGTTATTATTCATGTTACTTACATGTCCAGGGGTCTGATACAACCTCCCAGGTTCCGGTACATCTCAGCCCCTACAACTGAGGCTGCCTCCCGTCAGCTCAGGCCCTCAGTTGTGACAGTAAGCACTGACCTAATGAATCCAGCCGGAGACCAGGATCAAGCGGCCAGGCCGATGCAAGAACTGGCAGCCCGACTAGAACATCAGGAGGCTGCACAGGGCCACATCATCCGCTGTCTCCAGGATCTCTCTACTCGGCTGGATGGGATTCAGACCACTCTCCGTGGATCAGGCGCGTCTGGTGCGTCAACCACAGTGACTCCAGCTATAACCCCACCCACCTTACCCATTCCTGCTCCACGTCTTCATCTTCCAACGCCAGCAAAATTTGACGGATCTCCAAGATTCTGCAGGGGATTTCTCAACCAGTGTGAGATTCAGTTTGAGCTACAACCTGGCAATTTCCCCAGTGACCGTACAAAAATTGCCTACATTATTTCTCTTCTCAGTGGCTCAGCCCTCGATTGGGCATCACCGTTATGGGAGAGGTCCGACACCCTGCTATCTTCTTACACTGCATTCGTGTCAACATTCAGGCGCATCTTCGACGAGCCAGGCCGGGTAACTTCAGCTTCGTCTGAGATTCTCCGTTTACGCCAGGGATCACGTACTGTAGGACAATATCTTATACAGTTCCAGATCCTGGCATCCGAACTGGCATGGAACGACGAGGCCCTGTATGCTGCATTCTGGCATGGTTTATCCGAGCGTATTAAAGATGAGTTAGCTACCAGAGACTTACCCTCCAAGTTAGATGAGTTAATCTCACTTTGTACGAAAGTTGACTTACGTTTCAGAGAGAGAGCAACTGAGCGTGGAAGATCATCTGCTCCAAAATCTTCTGCTCCTCCTCCTCGCCAACTGTCACCAACTAAAGATGAACCCATGCAAATTGGCCGTTCCCGTTTAACTCCTGCTGAGCGCCGAAGACGTCTCTCCGAGTTTCTCTGTTTGTACTGTGCAGCTCCGTCTCACACCATTAATGCCTGTCCCAAACGTCCGGGAAACTCCAAATCCTAGCTCGCCAAGGAGAGGGCCGGCTAGGAGTAATGATCTCCTCTCCATCTCCTCAAGATTGTAACCTCCCAGTCTCGCTTCAAGTTGCTCAACGTTATCAGAACGTCATTGCCCTCCTGGATTCCGGAGCAGCTGGGAACTTTATTACCGAAGCCTATGTTAAACGGTGGTCCCTACCCACCGAGAGACTTCCTTCGTCCTTTTCCTTAACTGCTGTGGATGGCAGTAAAATTTTTGATACAGTTATTTCTCTAAGGACTCTACCAGTTCGTCTGAGAGTGGGAGTTCTTCATTCCGAACTTATTTCACTTTTAGTGATTCCAAGAGCCACACATCCTGTGGTCCTGGGCCTTCCATGGCTCCGTCTTCACAATCCTACAATTGATTGGACGACTACGCAAATCCTGGCATGGGGTTCCTCCTGTACTAAGACATGTTTGTTTAAAGTGTTGCCTGTCTGTTCCTCCTCCCCCAGGTCGTCTGATGTTCCACCTCCTCCATATCAAGATTTCACGGATGTGTTCAGTAAAGCTTCTGCTGATATCCTTCCCCCTCATAGAGAATGGGACTGCCCGATTGATCTCGTTCCAGGGAAGGTTCCACCTCGAGGCCGAACTTATCCGTTGTCTCTCCCCGAGACGCATTCTATGGAGGAATACATAAAAGAGAACCTAGCAAAGGGGTTCATTCGACCTTCTTCTTCTCCAGCCGGCGCAGGCTTCTTTTTTGTAAAGAAGAAAGATGGTGGTCTGCGGCCGTGCATCGACTACAGAGGTTTGAACGACATTACCATCAAGAACCGCTATCCTTTACCCCTGATTACTGAGCTCTTTGACAGAGTTAGCGGAGCTACCATCTTTACAAAGCTGGACCTGAGAGGTGCATACAATCTCATCCGGATCCGTGAGGGTGACGAGTGGAAGACCGCATTTAACACCCGTGACGGACATTATGAGTACCTCGTCATGCCCTTCGGATTGAGCAATGCTCCAGCTGTCTTCCAGCATTTCGTCAATGAGATCTTCAGAGACATTCTATACCGTCATGTCGTGGTCTATCTAGATGATATCCTCATTTTTGCCAACAATTTAGAGGAACATCGTTTCTGGGTAAAGGAGGTTCTGTCCCGTCTCCGTGTCAATCATCTCTACTGCAAATTAGAGAAATGCGTCTTTGAAGTCAAGTCCATTCCGTTTCTAGGGTACATTGTGTCCGGTTCCGGACTAGAGATGGATCCTGAGAAACTACAAGCAATCCAGAATTGGCCAGTACCCTTAACCCTCAAAGGGGTCCAGAGGTTCTTAGGGTTCGCCAATTATTACCGAAAGTTTATACGAGACTTTTCCACCATTGTGGCGCCTATTACTGCTTTCACCAAGAAGGGTGCTAACCCGTCCAAGTGGTCTGAAGAAGCCATGCAAGCTTTTCATCTTTTAAAACAGAGGTTCATCTCTGCACCTGTCCTGAAACAGCCTGACGTCGACTCTCCTTTCATCTTAGAGGTGGATGCCTCCTCCGTTGGAGTAGGAGCGGTGTTATCTCAGAGGGCTAAAGATGGTCATTTACATCCTTGCAGTTTCTTCTCACGGAAGTTCTCCCCAGCGGAGCGCAACTATGCCATTGGCGACCAGGAGTTGCTAGCCATCAAGCTCGCTCTAGAGGAGTGGAGATATCTGTTGGAGGGAGCTTCTCATTCAATCACCATCCTTACAGACCACAAGAACCTTCTATATCTAAAAGGCGCACAATGTCTCAACCCTCGTCAGGCCAGATGGGCACTTTTCTTTTCCAGGTTCGACTTTAAACTCCAGTTCTGTCCGGGCTCTCAGAATCGCAAGGCCGATGCCCTTTCCCGCTCATGGGAGCAAGAAAATGAGTCAGAGTCTTCAGACAAGCATCCTATTATAAATCCGTTGGCATTCTCCACGGTAGGGATGGACTCTACGCCCCCATCAGGGAAAAGTTTTGTGAAGCCGACACTAAGGAAGAAGCTCATGCATTGGGCCCATGCTTCCCGTTTTGCCGGACATACAGGTATCCAAAAAACCCTGGAGTTTATCTCTAGGTCCTATTGGTGGCCAACTCTGAAAAAGGACGTTTTGGAGTTTATTGCATCTTGCCCAAAGTGTGCTCAACATAAAGTATCCCGCCAGTCGCCTGCGGGGCAACTGGTTCCACTATCTGTTCCCCGTCGACCATGGACCCATTTGTCGATGGATTTTATTACAGATTTGCCCATGTGCAACAAGTTCAATACCATCTGGGTGGTAGTTG
The DNA here is from genome assembly GCF_028390025.1 of Pseudophryne corroboree. NCBI lineage: Eukaryota > Metazoa > Chordata > Amphibia > Anura > Myobatrachidae > Pseudophryne > Pseudophryne corroboree. Next base: position 423,179,924 of record NC_086449.1, on the reverse strand, counting down.
ACCGGTTCACCAAGATGGCACACTTCATTCCTCTCACCGGTCTTCCGTCAGCTTCCAAGTTGGCTCAAGTATTCATACAAGAGATCTTCCGACTCCACGGTCTTCCAGAAGAAATTATCTCAGATCGAGGAGTTCAATTCACAGCCAAATTCTGGCGAAGTTTATGTCAAGTCCTCCAAGTCAAGTTAAAGTTTTCCACGGCTTACCATCCTCAGACCAATGGTCAAACTGAGAGGGTGAATCAGGACTTGGAGGCCTTCCTCCGCATCTATGTGTCCTCCTCTCAAGATGACTGGGTTCAATTACTTCCCTGGGCCGAGTTCTGTCATAACAACCAGTATCATTCTTCATCTTCTTCAACACCATTCTTCACCAACTTTGGATTCCACCCTAAAGTCCCTGAGTTCCAACCGCTTCCAGCAACTTCTGTTCCCGCAGTGGATATCACCTTGCATCAGTTTGCCAATATCTGGAAGAGCGTACGATCAGCTCTGCTCAAGGCATCGTTCAGGTACAAGAAGTTTGCGGATAAGAAGCGTCGAGCAGTTCCTGCTCTCAAGGTGGGTGATCGGGTATGGTTATCCACGAAGAATTTGAGGTTAAGAGTTCCCAGTATGAAGTTTGCACCTCGCTACATCGGTCCTTTTAAAATTGATCAAGTCATCAATCCTGTTGCTTACAGACTCCAGTTACCTCCCTTCTTAAAAATACCCAGGACATTCCATGTTTCCCTATTGAAACCACTAATCTTGAATCGGTTTCATTCCTCACTTCCACCAACTCCGAAAGTCCAAACTCAACGAGGCGTTGAGTATGAAGTGGCCAAGATCCTGGACTCACGTCACCGTTACGGTCAACTTCAGTATCTCATTGACTGGAAGGGCTATGGTCCTGAAGAACGCTCTTGGACCAATGCCTCTGACGTCCATGCTCCTGCCTTGGTCCGAAATTTCCACGCAAAGTTTCCTTTAAAGCCTAAGAAGTGTCCTGGGGCCACTCCTAAAGGGGGGGGTGCTGTCACGATCCGGGTATCTGGACGCCATTACTTACCCTTCAGATGCCTCCTAAGGCGGGCTCAGCGTTCCAGGACCAGATTCCGCTGTTCCTGAGTTTCCACATGCAGAGTGTCAGAGTGGTGTTTTCATCAGCCGCGGCCTCCGCTGTGCCCGCGTGGTTAAATGTGCATCTATCAGCCTGGCGTCTCCTGTCTCCGGTGGCCGGCGCCGCCATTACTGTTTCCCAGACCACATGGATTACAAACCAAACTTCCCTCCAAGTGTCTGCATGGGCGCAGCCATCTTGGATTCTGTCATCTGATCATTTCCACCAATCTGCTGTTTGTATTGTTGATTTGCATAATTGCCTAGCCAACCCCTTCCTTGCTGCAGGTATAAGTAAGCTGTGCCTGAGCAAGGAAGACGTCAGTGCTTTGGTTGTCAAACCTAGTTCCTGTTTGTCTCTCTTCTATGATTGTCTTCCAGGTTCCAGCTCCTGTCTCAAGACTTCCACCATAGAGACCCGCACCAGCATTCCACCTGCGGTGTAGCCTGACTCTCCAATCCATTGTGGATTCATCTGTTTCCAGCTACAACACTACCTGCTTCCAGCCTCAGCTTCCAGCAGAATACAGCTTCCCTTAAAGGGCCGGTGTCCTTTCTACACTTTACCACTCTCCACCGGAATTATTATTTCTCCGCTCTCAAGTTCTACATTTCAGTTCACATTTCATCGCTCCCAAAGTTCATTTATTATTTAACTGGTTCCAGCCAGTATCCACTCCGTGCTAACAACAGTCTGGTTCCAGCCAGTATCCACAGCAGCTGTTTTACCTTCAGCAACCCAGCTCTTCCTGGAACACCAGCTGGTACAATCCTGGGTTATCTCCATTGCTACAGCCGGGCCTGGTAAGGACTTTCCATCTAGAAGATCATAAGAACTATCTCACACTACCAGTGCCCTGTGGCTCCTGCCATGCTGTAGTACTCAGGAACTGTATTTATTCTTTGCTGACTTTTACGTTTTCCTTTATTGCTGCTGTGATGCGGAGTTGTCATAATAAACATCATTGACTTTTATCTAAGTTGTCGTGGTCACGCCTTCGGGCAGTTATTATTCATGTTACTTACATGTCCAGGGGTCTGATACAACCTCCCAGGTTCCGGTACATCTCAGCCCCTACAACTGAGGCTGCCTCCCGTCAGCTCAGGCCCTCAGTTGTGACAGAAGGTTGTTTACTCATAGTGGCTGGCATATTGCGCTCCACTAAAGACACCCTGGTCTCAGTGTGTGCACCGAATCAGGGTCAAGGCTCCTTTTTCCTAAATTGTTTAGGTGCATTGAATGGCTAGAGCAAGGACATCTTGTCATAGCTGGAGACTTTAATATTAGCCTTATTGCGCCTCTTGATAGATCCCCATCTCCTGCACTAAAGTTAAATACCCCTCCTTCCAAGGACACCCTGACTTTGACTTCCCTGCTCAAACAAAACAATCTATATGATTCCCAGCATTTTAAAATTTCAACAGCAGGAGATTAAAACCACTTCTCTGCATAACACCAACTGTACTCTGGCATAGATATCAATTGCTAATCTCCGAAACTAACCGGGCAAGGATCACTCCCCTTTCGTCGACGGACCATGCAGGGGTCTTTATCCTCCTTGATTTACTCTGGCAACACTCTTCATAGCTGGCGCATAGGTGTCTTGCTTTTACTCAACCAGACGATCTTTTCCAACATCAAACAGGGAATCTGACTATTTCACAATGAACTCTACACCAGCTATTGTGCCAGGTGTAACGTGGGAGGCCCATATGGCCACTATTCGTGCCCAAATCATTAGTTCAGCTTCTGCCACTCATAAGCGCGCAATTGCAGAAGTGACCTTAAATTCAGCAACAGCTATCCATAGTTCTAGATAGTTATAAACATAACCCCACGACTGCCTTGCAGACTCAGATCGACTGTCAGGGGTCAGCTGAACAGTGCTTTCCCAGAGAGTCACTGCAACTTTGCAGAAACTTCAGCAGAGTTTTTATGACAAAGCTGATGAGACCGGTTCTATGCTGGCTAGAAAACAGACAGACACGAGCCACTAACTTGATTGGCAAAGTTCATTCAAAACTTACTAAATCGGTCACCCATGACCCTGTTGAAATTGTTCATGAATTTAGGGAATTCTACACCCCTTTATATAATCTCCCGGGTTCTTTTCTTCATGACTCCCCACAGTTCGGCAATTTGGAAGTGTATTTAGCGAGTACCCCTCTCCCCAAGCTTACTCTGGCCTAACTTTCCTTGCTAGATACCGACTTTACACAGGATGGAGTCCAAGTAGCTATCAAATCCATTAAAGGTTCTTCTGCTCCTAGTCTTGGGAAAGGGGAGTGGGAAGACTACTGCACCAGTAATATGATGTATATTATAATTCTTCTGCTCCTAGCCCTGATGGTTTTGCGGCGCATTACTATATATAAAAAAAAAACTGCAGAGACCTTAACCCCTTACCTACCAGACATCTTAATAAAGTGCTTGATGGGACATCCTTTGACTAAGCAAATAAGCAAATATTACTGTGATCCCGAAACCTGGAAAAGGTCACTTGCTTTACTCAGGTTACAGGACGATTTCCCTACTTAATCTTGATTTAACCACTTAACCACTTGCCTGGCATGGTCGCATCAGATGCGACCATTCCAGCAAGTGCTTTATCTGACCTGGTCGCACAGGATGCAACGAGTCAGATAAAGAGTGTTAGCAGCAGCAAGGAAGGGAAACTTCCCTCCGCTGCTACTCTCAGAGGGACCGGAAGGTCCCTCTGCCTTCCTGCACAGTGTTTCCGTGCTGCCGATCATTGCTGATTGGTCAGCAAGGCAGGATCCCCCACCCAACAGCTGCAGAAAATAGCAGCCACCTGAGAAAGTGGATACCAACACCCCCAAGCCACCCCATGTGTACCTGGCAGCTGTCTTGTATGTAAAAAGTTAACGTTGCAATGGTCGCGATGAGACCGACCTTCCGATTGATGTTCCGATGTTTGAGAATTTAAAAAAAAAAAATTAAGTATTTTTGTTTTGTTTGTTTAAGCGAAAATCATTTTGGATACGTTTAAATTTATGTTCTTCACCTAAGTCACTCTAAAAACCCTGACAATTTCTGAGCGTTTTTTTTTTTTTTTGGGGGGGGGGGGAATCGTCAGTTGAGTGTTTAAAGTGACATGCTTAAATACTGACCATTGGATTAAACTCCCTTCTGTCATCCTTAATTTTTTCTGACCAGGTGGGATTTATACTGGGACGACAAGAACCAGGAGCACTATCGACATGATACATGCCATCCATGATAGCAAAATGTCCTCTCTAATTAGGTCATTAGATGCTGAAAAGGCATTTTACCGAATCTTCTGGCCGTTCATGTATGGGGTTCTTGGGTAGATGGGCTTTTCTGGCCAATTACTCCAGGATACCGTTCCCTCTCTGCCACCATCTCTGCTAATGGTGTGACATCGGCTCCATTTTGAATCGCTAATGGTACGCTTTAGGAATGCCCCCTCTTGCCGCTTAATTTTGTCCTCATTTTTGAACCTATGGCTGCCAGAATTTGGGCCAGTTCAGAGATATCTGGGGTGTGTGTTGGGCTCCTCTACCTCTTCTAGACCCTTCCTATCCATGCTCTTACCTATGGTTTAAAATTTCTTCAGTTTCACACCTCACATTTTATTTGGGCAGGAAAGCAACCTCAAGTGCATCCTCTACAGACCCACTCGGGGGAGGGGAGATTGGGGCGGGTGACCTAGGGTTCCCCTGGAGTTTGGGTTCTCCTCCAGGCAGAGGATTTGGGGCTGCTTCTCATGCTTCCCTCCTCTGGCTCGTTGTCCGAAAAAGGCTGAAGACCATCTCATTGTCTCCCATTCCGTGTCGCTATAGGACTCTCTCCCCTGGTATGATCCCCTTAGCATTCTCCCCTTGGCTAAGGGGTGGTATTAGATTTCTAAGTGATTTTACTCACAACTTCACATTCCCTCTTTTCTCTGACATTCAATCTCAATGCCCACTCGAGACCCGCACGAGTTGGCCTGGGAGGGGGACCTGGGTAAATCCACAGATCCCGGTGGCTGGGCTGAGATTAGAGGGATTGGGGGGCGCCCAGTCTGTGTGTGAAAATAACAGAGAATGTTTACAAAATCCTTTGACAGTACCTGGTCCTCTCTCGGCTAAAAAAGATGTTCCCCAAAGTATCAGATAGGTGTTGGCATAGGTGCATGATAGAATGCACATTTCTCCACATTTCTCCGCTTTATTATTACTGCCCACCACTTTGCCATCATAACGCAATTTACCATTGAGTTGCCGGGATGATTTCCCCACTTTTTCATGCACCTGTCCTAGGTCGCATTTTGTAGAAAAATCACACAACCTTACCGCAAGTCCCAAGAACTGGCATTTCTAATTGAATCTCACAATTCTCTGGTGAGCATGTGTGTGGGCTGCAGTGTTTTATTCTTGTTCAAAGTGATTATTATTTTCTAAGTGTTATTGCATTTAATGCATTAGTAAGAGTTATACAAGAGTTATTACTAGCTCTACAGCTGGCATTGACGGATGGTAATGTGACTGATCTTTTTTTCTCAGCTACGGGTAAAATACTATTGCACCGGGGTTGGCTGGTTTAAACAATTTTTTTAATTTATTATTATTATGATGCGACTACAGGCACGGCACCGTAACTTCTTAAAACAAGCTTATTATAAGGGAACCCTCCTGGTATTATTCCACATTCTTGTTGCTTCTGGTCTTCATTTGAGTGAGCAGAACCAATTCAGTAAATTCACACACACACACATGCAAAGGTTGAACCAGAGAGGTAATAAATCTGCAGATAAAACCACTAACTTTCAATTTCATCTATCTCTGAGTGTACTTTGTATGTTTTAATATGTTTAGTCTATCTACATATATTCAGATGTACAGGTTGAGTATCCCTTATCCAAAATGCTTGGGACCAGAAGTATTTTGGATATGGGATTTTTACGTATTTTGGAATAATTGTATACCATAATGAGATATCATGGTGATGGGACCTAAATCTAAGCACAGAATGCATTTATGTTTCATATACACTTTGTACACACAGCCTGAAGGTATTTTTAGCCAATATTTTTAATAACATTATGCATTAAACAAAGTGTGTGTACATTAACACAATTCATTTATGTTTCATATACACCTTATACACACAGCCTGAAGATCATTAAATACAATATTTTTAATAACTCTGTGTATTAAACAAAGTTTGTGTACATTGAGCCATCAAAAAAAAACAAAGGTTTCACTATCTCACTCAAAAAAATCCGTATTTCGGAATATTGTATATGGGATGCTCAACCTGTAATAGGAATAACAAGCAGGAAAAAATTGGTTTTATTTCAATATTATTAAGTTTCATATTAAGATAATTATTTTCATTTAAAAAAGAAGAAGTCATGAGGGGTCCAGGCATTCGAGGAAAGGGGATTCCCTTTAGATGCGTGGTTCAGGTTTTTTAGCTTTTTAAGCTTTTTAACCCCTGGATGCCTACACAGAAAGAAGAGGACCGATCTACACCGGATTGTTGGCGAGTATAATTTTTTTCTTTTTCTTTACAGGTACCCCGTGGATTATACGGGACAAGTGGACGTGAATGGCAGCGTGGGATGTAGGTATGTGTGAGTGTGTATGTTTTAATAAAATTGTACTTAATGCTGTGCGAGTCTCTTTATTTTAATATTTATTCTGTTATGGAACTACAGGTACCAGCGGGCCCTTTATTGCCCCGCATGTTGGTACTTGTGGTTCTCCAAGTACCAGCATGCTGTTGAGGCTTGTTGGGACCTGTAGATCCACAGCAAGAGACAATATTTTTTAATTATTATTTTTATTAACACATTTATAGCTATCAGCCTGCCATCCACAGCCCACGGATGGCGGGGACAGCCTCATGCTTCATCCCTGACCCTTGGGTGCCTGGAGGAAGGACCCCTTTATTATAGGGTTCCCTACTACTCCAGGGAACCCCGGCCAGGGGTGACTAGCTAGCTGGGGGGGGAGAATGATGCTGCGGCTGCAGGGATCTATGTAAAAAAAAAAAAAAAAAGTGTCCCCCGGCTGCGGCATTACCTCCATGGCTAGTGGAACCCGGTGCTGGTTTTAAAAATACGGGGGACCACTGCTTCTTTTGCCCCCTTATTTTTGGACCCAGGACCAGTCCAAGAGCCTGAGACTGGTTATGCTTTGGGGGAAACCTGCACGTCTTTTTTTTAACTCTTACTTTCACATACGGAAGCACGTATGGATCTCATTGATCTATGCATGCTTCTGTCTAAATTTGCACCTTGTAATGCAACTAGCATTACAAGGTGTGAATTTAACCAATAGGTTTCAGGTTGGTTTTTTCGCCAGATCTCGCATGCAGGTTGGGTTTTTTACTAAAAACTTGCCCTGCATTACATTTGCAAGTTGTGCTGCCAACTCACACTCTCTCAGACAGCTCTCACTGCTATGATGGAGAAATAGGGGCAGATGTATTAAGCCTGGAGTAGTGATAAAGTGGAAGGTGATAACGTACCAGTCAGTCAGCTCCTAACTGTCATTTTTCAAACCCAGCCTGTAACGCGACAGTTAGGAGCTGACTGGCTGGTGCGTTATCACCTTCCACTTTATCACTTCTCCAAGCGTAATACATCTGCCCCCATATGAGGAAGATGCCCCAACTCACCTCCCTTTACAGTGGCTGCAGGCTTGCAATATGGAAAAGCCGAAGACTATATTCATGAATCTGCCGGCTGATGTAAGTTTCTCTATGAAAGAGGAGGGGGGGGGGGGGAAGAAACCCTTGCAGCGAAGCCCACAATAGCTAATGCATACCTTCCAACATCTGGATGCTAAAGAGCGGGACTCTCTGCACACTTAGTTGCGCTGCGCCAAAAAGGGGGCGTGGCTTCGCATGAATGATGCGATCACGAGACACGCCTACCATTTCTGTCACAGTGGGGGCATGGCCAGCACACCCTGAGCTGCTGGCCATGCCCCCAGTCCCTCTCCCTCACTAAAATAAATGCTGTGCGCATGTGAATAGCGTCTATTCGTCGCTGCTCTGAACTGAGCAGAGCAGTGAGTGCAGAAACCTCCCAACTGCCCCCCCCACCCCCACCCACCGCGGGACACTGCAGCCCGCGGGAGGGACAGTGGGACAGACCCCAAAAATGGGACTGTCCCGCGAAAATCGGGACAGTTGGGAGGTATGGCTAATGACCAAGCGAATGGCAAGAAAAGTGCTAGTAATTAACATATGTAACGCTTATGCTGTGAAAGAGAAGACATTAGAATTCTATTCTGTAATAATGGGTTTCTGCAGAAAGCCGAATCACAGCTCAAGCTCCACTTCAACCAAAGCACAGCACATTTTTAAATAAGTAGCATTCTCATTTCCTTCCAATATTCAGGCTATAATCACTTTTCTATCTTTCACAGCAGCACATTACACTAACAGCAAGAACTCGGACACACTTTATTGAAGAAAAAAAAAAAGAAGAAGCAGAAACTTCTTCACAATGACTTCATGCGAGAGATTTTTCATGGCAATATAGGAATCCATCAAGCAGGAACAATTAATTAGCGTACACATTCCGGAAACAATGACGCCTAACTGCCAAATGCTTTCTCATCAAGAACAAGCTATTATTTAATTACTCCTTGTCTTATTTAATTGCTCCTTGTAGGCTGTGAAGTGTAGTGTAAAGTGTGATGGAATTTTAAAATGAATTACGGAGATATGCCGGAGATAAACAGGAGAAAAACAGAAGTCCAATGCACCCACTTCTATACCGTCAGCAAACAGACCGCTTTCAAAAAACAGTAAGTTAACTAATGCACCACCTTCTGGATGCACAACCTGGACACCGCTCACAGTACTCCCTGTCTATAAAACTTCAATGATCACAACCATTGCTTTCTATTCTTCAAAAGATCACTATCTACTGAGTCACAATTTCAGTTTGCTGTTATTCCCCACAAAATCCTGTCTGCGCTGCCTTTGCTTTTAGTACACCTGCTTTTAACTTTGCTATATTTTTTGTAAGTATTTTCACCCTCTCCATTCTCACAATCTTCCTCTGATCACCACTTACGTAATGTACCGGTGCTATGGCTCCTACACCCTGTGCCATACCACTTCATTCTGCCAGTTCTCACCACACCTCCAGGTGCCAATCACCCCCCTCGTCCACCCACCCTGATCCACATCTCCCGTCATTCCCTCCCCTTCTCCTGTGCACTCTGAAATGCCAGATCAATCTGCAAGAAGCTGCCCGCTACACACGACCTTTCTACCAAGCCCCTGGCCCCTCCTGCCCATTCCTCAACAACTTTGCTGCCTGGCTTCTCCACTTCTTCTCCTCTGACCTCCCCTCTATCATCCTCGGTCACTTTAACATCCCTATTGACATCACTAAGCCAGCATCCACTAATCTTCTTGCCCTCTCTTCCTCCTTTGTCCTATTTCAATGGACCTCTACCCCACCTCACATTCTCGGCCACTCGCTTGACCTTGTCTTCACCCACCAGTGTAATCTGACTTCTCCAACTCTCCCTTCCCCCTCTCTGACCATCATCTACTCTCCTTTACCCCCTCATCTCCTCCTCTCCTCCCCAATTCCCAGACCCATCGTCACCAAGCGCAATCTCGGGTCTCTTGACCTCCCTGTTCCCCAACTCTGCTGTAGGGCATCACTCGACTCCTCCCTTTCCTTCATGCCCCATGTTCAGTCTCTGGCATTTCCAGCTACGCAACATTGCTTGGATCAGGCCGTTCCTCTCCCAGAGTGCAATTAAACGTATTATCCACTCACTGGTCATCTCAAGGCTCGACTATTACAACATTCTCCTCACTGGCCTCCCATCTAGCTCTACTCTGATCTGTTCTCAACTACGCAGCTTGACTTACCTTCCTCTACATCTGCCACTCCTCTTCGACAAAACCTGCACTAGCTCCCATTCCCTAACAGAAACCTCTTCAAACTCCTCACCCTCACGTACAAAGCCCTCTCTAACTTCACTGCTCCCTACATCTCCAACCTCATTTCCCTACATACTCCCTCCCGCCCACTCCGGTCGGCCAACGACCATCGCCTCTCCTCTACTCTGGTCACTACATCCCATACACAAATCCAAAATTTTACTAGTGCTGCCCCCCTTCACTAGAATGAGCTCTATTAGACTCTCCCAGACCTTGCACAGCTTTAAACGGGCACTGAAAACCCACCTGTTCATCAAAGCGCACCCTTCCGCATAACCTAGTTTTGAGACCACTCTTCCAAACCACTACCTTATGCCTTGGCCGTCTAGGACTCACTTCCTACCATCAGGCTGACTTTCACTTGCTCGCACCTCATGTGAACTGTCTGTCTCCGCCCACCACCAAGATTGTGAGATGCTTGGAGCAGGGCCCTCTTCCCTCCTGTTCCTACAACCCTCTCCTTTCACACTTCAATTACAACCAACGGAGCAAATGTCTATACCTGCATCTTCCCTCGCTCATTACTGTTTATCTCTTCCAGTGGCTGCCTGCCCCCAGTAGTATAATGACTACTCCTTTTGCTTCCTTACATCTCGGCTGTAGTGTGTACTGAGAACTGTGTTGCTAATTGTTACCTGTGCTCTGTTTTAGTTTTTCTGTTACTGTAATGTTAAGTTCTGTGTACCCTGTATTGTTTTAATGTCTGCAGAATGTATGGCGATGCGAAACACTGGTGGCACCTTATAAATAAAATGTAATAACAACAAACGTAATGGTATCAAATAGAGGCTTCTTTGTACTGAATAAAAATGTAAAGCTAAAAACACATAAAACATGCTTTGTTTTTTTATACAGATACCTACACACAAGCCGACAACATTTTCCAATAGTTTAGATGATGACATCTTATGGATGACATCTATAGCGCCTATGCAATTAGTTCAGGTGCATCATTTATGTTTAAACATTATCAACCGCAGCATGAAACAAACAAAATGAACGCAATTACAAGATAACCGTACAATAAGAGTACTTCAGCTGAGTCCCTTAACTTGTGCTAACCAGGAAACCATACTCTTAACTCACTTACAGTACTTCCAGGTTATGAATGAAAGAATAATTGACATATTCTAATACAAGGAACAAAAGCCCCCATTTATCAAGCCTTGGAGAGTGATAAATAGCACGGTGATAAAGTACCAGCCAATCAGCTCTTAACTGACATGTTACAGGATGAGTTTGAAAATTGACATTTAGGCGCTGATTGGCTGGTACTTTATCACCGTGCTATTTATCACTCTCCAAGGCTTGATAAATCTGGGCCAAAATGCTACTAGGAGAGGACCTGGATCTATTAGCCATCCTTAATCAAATTCCCACAAGGTGTAACCAATACAGTTTTGGGCTCATACAAACGGGAGACAGAACTTGTGTTTTGATGCTAAACATCTGGGTGAGCATTGCCCGGGGAATACTGTAGCAATACTTTTTCAAAGACACATTTTAAGAAAGTAACACATCCTCATTATTACAGAGCTAGTGAAAACGAAGTTGTACAGATCTGACATGCACATTTCTTCCTCTGCAATTTAGGGGTAAAATGAGTTGAACCAAATCAGTTTCACTGCACACCAATCACTGCAGCCTGTAACACCAATCACTGCAGCCTGTAGTTTAGCATGTCACATACTGGCACCCGACAACAGCAAGCGTTCTTCATTGGGCACATGTAGAATGAGGTGAGGCACAGATGGTATGTGGCCACTTGTGCATGCATGTAAGAGACATGTAACATGGCAGCGTACGCTCCGCAGCTGGCACATAACATACAAGCACAAGGCGAGCACACTTACCCGGAGCTCCCTGGGACAGAACCCATGGCATGACGTCTCTATGGAGGTTAAAAGTGGCATGAAATTCAAGCAGCATGTTGGTACCCAGCAGCCGGCGTGTGTGTGAGCACTGAGCGGGGCACTTACACCACTGAGCCAGGTACACTGTCAGATCTATCCGCCTCCGGCAGGCTGGGAATCCTGGCCCGATCCCTCCTAGAGAACAATGACAACTACAGGCACCAGCAACAGCAGCAGCAGAAGACGCCTCACCGCAATCACACACTGCTAGCAGCTCTGCACCCCGGACGAGAGGCTTCTTTGCTGCTGCCAACAGACAGACACCTCCTGTCCCGTGCGACCGTCCCACTCACAGAGCTTTGGCCCCGCCCTCTACATGCTAGCTGACAAATCGGAGCTCGGCATAACTCAGGTGCCCGATAGGATTTGTCCTTACAGGCATCAGTCAGCGGCGGCGGCGTGTGTGACTTCAGGCGGTCGGGCGCAGGCAGACTTCCAAGAGAGCTGCTGAGAGACGGGGGTTCCCGTGACGTCACGCGCTATCCTGGAGGTGGCGGAAGATGAGACCCGGCGAGGCAGCAGCCTCGAGTGTCACCGTCACACTGGCAGCTACTCCTTGGTGCTCACTGGACTTGCAGAAACAACAAACGATAGTTAATTGATAAGAAAGGTGTTTCACCACAGGTGATGGCAATCATATATTACCAGGAAAGTCCAGGAACAGAACATTTTCTCCCTCATGGAGAGGGTCAGGTAGGCAAGTATTGTGTGTGTGTGTGTGTGTGTGTGTGTGTGTGTGTGTGTTTGTTTCAGAATAAGAAGCTGTACTTCGAATAAGAAGTTCACTTATGGCACTCTTATGGGCCCTACTCATATAAAGATCCGCCGCTGAGCTGCCCGACGGCGGATCCGTCCGACGGGCGACCCGGGGGGGGGGGCACAGTGACGGGGGCAGTGAAGTTCACTCCCCCCCCCCGTCACCCGGCTCTATTGAAGTGCAGGCAAATGTGTACGAGATCGTCTATACTGGCCTGCATGTACAGCCGACGGGGCACCAGCGATGAACGAGCGCGGGGCCGCGCATCGTTCATCGCTGGTGCCTCCACACTCAAAGATATGAACGGTATCTCGTTCAATATTGAACGAGATCGTTCATATCTTTGAGGAATATCGGCCAGTGTGTAGGGCCTATTAGTTCCACAACAGTTCATCAGATATAGTTACATTAAGAAGGTCAATATAACTCATCAAACCAGTCCGTCGACCTCCGTCACTGAATGACCATTCAAAACTTCTGCATCATGTGAACTCCACCTTCCACAGTGTAGAGCCATCTGAAGGCAAATACAAGCAAGATACACTATATATAAACATCACCAAATCAAACCCACGTTTACAGCTGAGCCAGATCCGCCATCCAGCCTCCTGCGGCACGCGTTCCACCGCACTGCGCATGTGCTGCCTTCCCACAATGCTATCACTGACGCCTTACAACTCCTGTCAGTACCAGAACTGCTTTGCGTTCCACGGTACTTCGGACTTCTGGGTTCTGTGTTTTTTAGGGGTTCAGCCAGTTCCCATGGAAATTGGTGGCAACATAGGAGGAAGGAGGAGCAAAAGGAAGAAGGGGAAGAAGAAGGAGGAGATAATGGTCAATAATGTATTCAATTTATCTAAACATACATTAACCGCAGCTGAGAAATCTGTATTATCATTGGGACTTTCTTTTGTACCAACTTTTAAACGTGGCCAGATGGCGGATCTGGCTCAGCTGTAAACGTAGGTTTGATTTGGTGATGTGTATATATAGTGTATCTTGCATGTGTCTGCCCTCAGATGGCTCTACACTGTGGAACGTGGTATTGACATGATGCACAAGTCTTGAATGGTCATTCCGTGACCGAGGTCAACGGACTGGTTTGATGAGTAATATTGATCTTCTGTTACGCACACCAGTGCTAACAGGAGTATACCGGTGTATGAACAGAGAGGGATGCGAGGCAAAACGAACTCACAGACAGTATAACATAACATACACAGGAGGTGATGGAATAACTAATAAACACAAAATGAACGGGGAAGCCCAAAGGCTCAGGAATTGGGTGTCTCCCTAGTGTCAGGAATGCTCAGATGGAATAGAGTGGACAATGAAGTGAGATGTAGTGGTTTAACATGTGGAGCACCCAAAATGATGTTGCTAAGAGCAACAGGAAAAACCCCAAATGGTTACCAACGGGTGTGGGAATAAACTCCTTGGTCAGAGATAGAGATATAGACACAAGGAGAGTATCCACAATCCTAACCCCCACTTGCAGGGCACAGGTTCAGCTTACTGCCACTAAACTGACACCTGGACGCCCTGCACAGTGAGGGAGGATTAAGCAAGCAGGTCTGAGAGTACAGCCGCAAACCTGCTGGGTTCACAGAATAGCAAAAGAACCCCAGCAGGTTAAACAACTGACTCCAGTCTTACTGCTAGGTCCGGATTGGCAAAATGAAGTACCGAATCCCAAGGCCTATTCGCAGTAAGCAACAAGTAAATACAAAGTCACACAGTACTAGCTAACTCTCTGGAACTGACTAACAAACAAAGATTCAGCAGCATTTGCCTAGCCTGAGAGGATGGTTTATATAGCAGGTGCTGTCCACGCCCCACTCAGACCTCACAGACTGTGAGCACAAAACCAGCGCCGGATTCCCTGCCGTGCACAGAGCCTGTAACCACTACACAGTAAAAACCCGGACCGGAGTATCAGCTGCGCTCAGGTTACTTCGCTAACACTTGCCTCCCGGTTGCCATGGCGACGTGGCAGTACAAAACAGGAGATCCTAACAGTACCCCCCCTCTGACGAGGGGTCAAAGAACCCCTACCACCGGGTTTATCGGGGAACTGCGAGAAGAAAGAGCGTATCAGTCTGGGGGCATGAAGATCACAACTGCGCACCCACGACCGCTCCTCCGGGCCATACCCCTTCCAGTGCACCAAAAATGACAGCCGACCCCGAACCACCTTGGAGTCAAGAATCCTTTCAACAACAAACTCCCTCTGGCCACGTATCAGAAGAGGAGAAGGTCTTCCACTGGAAGAAGGATTACTAACCGCCAGTTTTAAAAGGGAACAATTAAATGTTTTATTGATACCCAATGAACGGGGCAGATCTAACTGAAATGCCACCGGATTGATAACCCTGGTGATCTTATAAGGGCAGATGAACCAGGGGCCTAACTTATGAGATGGCTGTCTCAACTTCAAATTCTTGGTGGACAACCAGACGAAGTCTCCTAATTTAAAGCTGCAGGGTCTTCTCCGCTTATCAAAAACCCTTTTGGTCACTAATGACACAGACACAAGGGCTTTCTTAACTTTCCTCCAAATACCCCTAAGGGCCGAAACCACAGAGGAACCACCAGGCGTGGAATCCAGGGGGTCAAAAGAATTGGCCTTAGGATGATGCCCATACACACAAAGGAAGGGAGAGATCCCTGTAGCAGAGTGAGCCGCGTTGTTATAGGCAGACTCCGCCATGGACAGATGAGCAACCCAGTCAGTATGACACTTGGAGACATAACACCTGATGAACTGCTCCAAGGACTGGTTCACCCTCTCAGTCTGCCCATTAGACTGTGGATGGTAGCCTGATGACAAGCTCACAGAAATCTGGAGATAAGAACAAAATGCCCTCCAGAATTTGGCCACAAACTGGGATCCACGGTCAGAGACCACATCAAGTGGCAACCCGTGGAGGCGCACAACATGCTGCATAAATAACTCAGACAGGCGTCTGGCCAATGGCAACCCAACCAGTGGAACGAAATGCGCCATCTTCGAAAACCTGTCAACGACAACCCAAATGGCTGTCATCCCCGAGGATTTGGGCAAGTCCACCACAAAATCCATGGAAATGTGGGTCCATGGCTTAGATGGGATAGAGAGTGGATGTAATGGGCCGACAGGAACCCCTCTAGGAGTTTTATTTTGGGTACAAACGTCACATGCCCGAACCCACTGATCCACATCCCTAGCCACCGAGGGCCACCACACCGCCCTAGACAGCAACTCCCGAGTTCTGGCAATACCCGGATGCCCTGCCGACCTCTTGGCATGGAATTCCAGGAACACTCGCTGTCTTAACCTAGGAGGCACAAACAAGAGACCTACCGGAAGGTCTGGAGGAGCCTGCTCCTGTGCTCTAAGGACTAATGACAAGAGGTCCTGGGTAATGCCCACTTTAATACATGATGGGGACACAATGGGCAATGGCTCCTCGGTGGTCTCTTGGACTGGAGCAAAACTCAGCGAGAGCGCATCAGCCTTGATGTTTTTTGACCCAGGGCGATATGTTATCAAAAAATTAAAGCGAGCAAAAAACAAAGCCCATCGTGCTTGCCTGGCATTGAGCAGCTTCGCTGACTCTAAATATGCCAGATTCTTATGGTCGGTGAGAATTGAGACCACAAACTTAGCCCCCTCAAGCCAGTGTCTCCACTCCCCGAGTGCATCCATTATAGCCAACAATTCCCGGTTATCCACATCATAATTCATCTCGGCAGACAAAAATTTACGGGAAAAGTAAGCACAGGGATGAAGGCGATTATCAGACACCCCCATCTGAGAGAGCACTGCCCCAATACCTATCTCAGAGGCATCCACTTCTACCACAAAAGGACGCTCTGGATCTGGGTGTCGCAGCACCTTGGCCGAGACAAATGCCCTTTTGAGACGGGCAAAGGCTGCTTTGGCCTCACAAGACCAGTGAGCAACATCCGCCCCTTTCTTAGTGAGTGCCACCAAGGGGGCCACTATAGACGAAAATCCAGCGATGAACCGTCTATAAAAATTTGCAAAGCCCAGAAAACGCTGAAGCGCCTTCACACTAGTGGGCTGCACCCAATCCAGGACTGCCTGTACCTTAGAACCCTCCATTTGGAAACCTTCTGAGGAGATAATATACCCTAGAAATGCGATTTGCTGGACTTCAAATTCGCACTTCTCCAGCTTCGCCCCAAGCTGGTGGTCTCTGAGTTTCTGGAGGACTAAGCGTACATGCTTCCGATGTTCCTCCAGGGAATGGGAGAAGATTAGGATGTCATCTAGATAAACAACTAAAAATCTATCCAAATATTCCCTGAGCACATCGTTCATGAATTCCTGGAAGACTGCCGGGGCATTAGAGAGCCCAAAAGGCATCACCAAATATTCATAATGCCCTGAGTGGGTATTAAAGGTAGTCTTCCATTCATCCCCCTCTCTTATTCGGATTAGATTGTAAGCACCGCGTAGGTCAATCTTAGAAAAAATGGTGGCAGTACGAAGCTGGTCAAACAAAACCGAAATGAGAGGCAGTGGGTACGAGTTTTTAATCGTGATACGGTTCAATTCCCTGAAGTCGATGCAGGGTCGCAACGAACCGTCCTTTTTACCCACGAAGAAGAACCCCGACCCAACTGGGGACTGTGAGGGTCTGATAAATCCCTTAGCCAAGTTCTCCTGAATGTACTCTGCCATCGCCCGAGTCTCAGGACGTGACAGGGAGTACAACCTGCTCTTGGGAAGCTTAGCATCCGGCAACAAATCAATGGCACAGTCATAGGGGCGATGGGGAGGTAGTACCTCCGCAACTTTTTTGGAGAACACATCCGCAAAATCTGCATAACATCCTGGCAATCCTGGCAAACTTAGCTGCGAGAGCCTGACTGGAAGGCTCAAGCAACTCCTGAAACAATCACTACCCCAACTAAGAATCTCCCCAGAGACCCAGTTAAATTGAGGGTTATGGGCCCTTAACCAGGGTAACCCCAAAACCAATGGGGCAAAAGAACAGACAGTCACATAGAAAGACAATTTTTCAGAGTGTGTGGCTCCAATAAACAAAGGAATTTGGCTGGTGCAGGAGGTAATTTTACCCTGGGACAATGGTTCCCCGTTTAACCCACAGATCTCAATCTCTGATGCCAAAGGTACTGAGGGAACAGAGTGTTCCAGGGCGAATTGACGGTCCATGAAAACCCCATCGGCCCTACTGTCAACAAAGGCCTCAGTCTTGACAGTTTGACCGAGGATCTCCAAAGTCACCGGAATGAGAAAAGTCTTTTTGGGAAAATCTGACTTCTGGCCTGACAGGATATTTCCCATCACCCTCAGGCCCTGAAGTTTTCCGGCTTTTCTGGGCATGATACTACGACATGACCTTTATTCCCACAGTACAAACACAAACCCTGCTGTCTCCTCCGCGTCTTCTCACGCGAGGAGAGGCGGGTAGCCCCAATCTGCATAGGCTCCTCGGAATATTCCTCAGAGTCTGAGGTTCCCTTGGGAAAAAAAGGAAACTGCGGTCTCCCTTTCAAGCCTACGCTCTCTCAGCCGTCTATCCACCCGGATGGATAACTGCATGAGCTGATCTAAGCTATCAGGCGAGGGATATTGTACCAGTTGGTCCTTTATCTGGTCAGAAAGGCCCCTTCGGTACTGGTTTCTCAGGGCTGGGTCATTCCACTGGGTATCATGAGCCAACCTCCGAAACTCCGTACTATAAACCTCAGCTGGCCGTCGCCCTTGCTTTAGGACCGTAATCTGAGCCTCGGCTGAAGCCATCTTGTCAGGGTCATCATACAAAATGGCCAGTGCCGTAAAAAAAACATCAACACTTTTAAGCGACGGACAGTCAGGCTGCAACCCATATGCCCAGACCTATGGGTCTCCTTGTAGCAAGGAAATCACCATGCCCACCCGCTGAATCTCCGACCCAGAAGACTGGGGCCTAAGCCTGAAATATAGCTTACAGCTCTCCTTGAAACAAAAGAACTGCGAGCGATCTCCAGAAAAACGATCCGGGAGATTTACTTTCGGCTCCTTAACCCCTAAACTTGCCGCTGCTGCTGCGGGAGCTCCGCTAGCGGCCTGCGGGGTGTTCATTTTAATGGACATCTCATTAAATTGTTGAGTCAGGACCTGCACCTGATCGACCACCTGTTGCAAAGTATTTTGAGGGGTATGCTCCATATTCCCACAAAATTTCAACAGGAGTAGGGCTGCTGAATATGTTACGCACACCAGTGCTAACAGGAGTATACCGGTGTTTGAACAGAGAGGGATGCGAGGCAAAACGAACTCACAGACAGTATAATACAACATACACAGGAGTTGATGGAATAACTAATAAACACAAAATGAACGGGGAAGCCCAAAGGCTCAGGAATTGGGTGTCTCCCTAGTGTCAGGAATGCTCAGATGGAATAGAGCGGACAATGAAGCGAGATGTAGTGATTTAACATGTGGAGCACCCAAAATGATGTTGCTAAGAGCAACAGGAAAAACCCCAAAGGGTTACCAACGGGTGTGGGAATAAACTCCTTGGTCAGAGATAGAAATATAGACACAAGGAGAGTATCCACAATCCTAACCCCCACTTGCAGGGCACAGGTTCAGCTTACTGCCACTAAACTGACACCTGGACGCCCTGCACAGTGAGGGAGGATTAAGCAAGCAGGTCTGAGAGTACAGCCGCAAACCTGCTGGGTTCACAGAATAGCAAAAGAACCCCAGCAGGTTAAACAACTGACTCCAGTCTTACTGCTAGGTCCGGATTGGCAAAATGAAGTACCGAATCCCAAGGCCTATTCGCAGTAAGCAACAAGTAAATACAAAGTCACACAGTACTAGCTAACTCTCTGGAACTGACTAACAAACAAAGATTCAGCAGCATTTGCCTAGCCTGAGAGGATGGTTTATATAGCAGGTGCTGTCCACGCCCCACTCAGACCTCACAGACTGTGAGCACAAAACCAGCGCCGGATTCCCTGCCGTGCACAGAGCCTGTAACCACTACACAGTAAAAACCCGGACCGGGGGGGGGCGTGGCCTGGCCGGCATCAGGGAAGGTCGTAATCAGGTGGAGCTCTGGCCTGTGTCCCCTTAAAGCTGTGCCCTGCCCTGACTTATATAGGCCCACAGCTCGTTTTCCTCCCTCACGAGCTAGCTGTGCTCCCTTGTGCCCGGAGGTCGGTGCTGCGGAGTCGGGGGGGCCCTCCATTGTCCCCTGCGGATTGCGGCCTACCTCTGCTACGGGAGCCGGGGCCTCGATTCCGGAGACGAGCCGCCGGGCGGTGCTGCCTGCTGGACCCGGGGCTGCCGTGTCGCTGACCGCCTCCCCTGTTAAGACACCACCTCTCGCCGCTGGACGCTCCGCCTGTCGGGCCGGGATCCCGACCGAAGACCAAGTGGAGCGGAGCTTGCTTAAGGTAAGGCCCGGGGCGAGTGTGTCGGGCGGCGGCCATCTTGCGGTTGGCGCCGCTCGGCGTCCGGGCCCTGCAGCACAGCCCGCGGCGGTCCTCCGAAGCTCCTGGGCCCTGAACCCCCTCACCCACACCCCCAGCGCTCCCACCGGGCTGCCTAACCTGCCTGGCAGCGGTGGACGACGGCACGGGCCGCGGGAAGTCCCAGGCTTGAGGGCTGGACGGCGGCCATCTTGGGATTGGCATCGCCCTCACTATTCTCCAGGAGGGACAGCATCCAGAGAGCTGACACACAGAACCTCCTGCAGCATCCCCCCCTGACCCTGCTGGCTCACAGTTCTTGTGTATGCAGCCTATCCCCACTGACACCTGAGTGGGGTCTAGATGGATGCGGCAGACACCGCTTTCTCCCTCTGTATTACCTCCACGTTCGGCTCCCCCTGCACCATCCCACTGACACATCTATGTTACAGTGGAGCCTAGATTTTTCACATACTGCCTATAGAGTGAGTTGCAGTGTCGGAGCCTTATGACTACACGAACTCACTGTTTCCTTAATGCAATACTTCCATATTGATGGCCGGCTAGCCACTTCGTTTCTGGGGTGACGTGCCGGCGCTGGCCCTGATGGGAGGTTGCTCTAATCACACAACGAAACTTCTACTGACTTACTGACGCGACTGAGGTGCCCCATGGTGAGAGGTAAGAAGTGATCGCAAGGGAGAGGAAGGAAGTCGCATAAACTCACTCCGACGTGCGCAATGGATTCTCCAACTTCGGTCGGTATGAGGCAATTTCTCCTTCCCCAGGGCTCTGCCCCCACGATGGATGAATCCTCGCCCCCAACCCCACGTCTCTCGCCTGTTTCGGACTCGGCTTCTCAAGTGGGGTCCCATAGGGCAGGCTTGCACCCCACGACGGATCCGGGAAGCCTCTCCCAGATTCTGAACCTTCTCCAGGCCCTCCCAACGAAGCAGGACTTTGAACATCTGGAAGGCAGGGTCAGAGAAACTGTCCGCTCAGAGATTGCCTGGTTCAGGCAGAAATAACACATATTGGTTCCCGTCTGTCTTCGTTGGAAGGCTTCTCTTCAGACACGGCAGCAGCACACAACGCCCTTAGGGCCACAGTTCTTAAGCAGGCGACTAGCCTCCAACAGCTACAAGACCGTGTAGAAGATTTAGATAACCGCGGAAGGAGAAATAACCTGAGGATTCGGGGGGTCTTGGAGGACATCTCGCCAGACCGCCTTATTGACTTCCTTACGACAGTTTTCAACGAACTCTTGGGACGTGACCCTGCTTCAACGATCGAGTTCGATAGGGCCCACCGAGCCCTGAGACCTAGGGGAGCACCGTCCGAACGCCCCCGCGACATCATCTGCCGCTTACATTACTACGCAGAAAAAGAGGAGATCCTCCGCAAGACCCGTCGTATGGATGTGATAGAGACTGCTTCTTATAGGATTCAGATCTTCCAAGATTTATCGTGGACGACCCTTCAAAAGCGAAGAGCTCTACACCCACTTACTGCGAAGCTCCGGAAGCTGGACATTAAATATAGATGGGGCTTCCCTTTTGGCCTCCAGGTCTCGCAAAATAGGAAACTGTACTCCTTTAAAGACCCCTCCGACTTGCCCCTTTTCTGCCAAGCTTTGGGTGTGCCACAGGTCTCTCTTCCGGAATGGCAGGAACCCCTGAATCATGGTGTTCCACCGGAACTCTCTCACCCTGATAATGACTGGCACCTTGTCCACCGTAACCCAAAACCTCCTAGGGAGCAGCGTTCCCTCACGCAGTCAGCGAAGAAATGAGGGTCTCTACTTGGTTCGGGACATTTACTTCAGCAATTTTAAGTGACCCTTATTTAGTTTAACATGTTTACTGACGACTCGGGGGATTTCCTTGCCGTTCGGCGCGCTTTCCCTCGGGAGGCGTGGTCGGGGCATAGGGATCGCACTCGACTCGACGAGCACCCATCTGACCTGTATAGGCTGGAGGTATTTGTTCTCAGTTAAATGCTATTTCTCTAAAATGTTTCCCCCTCCCCCTTTTATAGTTGTGTGATTGAACTGTTAGATATATCCCTGATTGTGATGCCAATTTTCCTGTCGGGGCTGGGGCTTACACGGACCCCCAGATCGCCCCTGCACCGCCCGAGTATTCTCGGTCTTCGATGCAATTAACGCATCCGAGCTCCCGAGAGGCGGTAGTGTGTTCTATTCTATAGTCACTGATTTCATCGGTTGATTTTTGTTAGAGTTAAGTTCTTTGAACTTCCTTCTTCATGTTTTCTTTGCCTCTGTTTCATTCTCTCTGTCTTTTCTCCCCCCTCTCCCCAATGTGTGGTTCTCTGTCTAGTGAGCGGTTCTGCCCTCCTTGTCGGACTCAGCACCCTTCCTTGGTACCCAGACGATGGCGGTTGACCCCAAAGTGACAACTATAAAATTGGTTTCTCTTAATGTGAAGGGCCTCAATGTCCCGGAGAAACGCTCAAGGGTGCTCAGAGACCTCTTTGCATTTAGGGCTGATGTTGCTTTTCTACAGGAAACGCACTTTAAAATGGGAACGGCCCCAGTTCTCAAAGACCGTAATTACCCACACTCCTTTTATAACAACAACAGCAAAGGTAAATCTTTGGGTGTCGCTATTTTGATATCCAAACGCTTGCCCTTTTGTGACATTACGTTTGAGTCTTTGGAGGAGGGTAGAACGCTTCTAGTGAAATGTAAACTGTTTGACCAGCTGTATACGTTTATTAATCTGTATGTTCCCAATCAATCACAACCTAGCTTCTTAGTGAAGGCTCTCAACCGTATTGCCCCCTTAGTTGTGGGTATCCCAGTTATTGGAGGTGATCTTAATTGGGCCCTCCAGCCGGAGGTGGACATCTCTGGGAACCCGACAAGGCCCTCCCTAGCATCGCACCGTAGAGTGCGTCGATCCCTTCATGACCACCAGCTGGCCGACACTTGGAGACTCCAACATCCCGGGGACAGGGATTACACATTTTATTCCAGACCCCACGACACCTACTCTAGGTTGGATTATTTTCTCCTGCCCCATAGATTTTTGCACCTAGTCAGGGAAACTGATATTGGTCTAATTACCTGGTCGGACCATGCTCCCGTCTCCCTGACCCTGGAGACGTCCTATCCACACTCGAAACAATGCACTTGGCGGTTGAATGAACAACTTCTAACGGATACGAGGTTCCAACCCCAGCTACTCGAGACATTAGAGAATTATTTCCTAACTAACGAGACGCCAGATGTCTCCCGGGTCACGGTGTGGGAAGCTCACAAGTGTGTTTTGCGGGGGAAGCTCATCCAGTTAGGTTCCATGCTGAAGAAAGAAAGGCTGGGAGAAAAGGCTACTTTACTCCAACGGTTGAGGGACTTGGAGACAACGCATAAGACAAGCCCGTCTTCATCGGTGCTGACCGCACTGACCGAGACGAGAGCAGCTCTCAACACCCTGCTGTTCGCAGACATTAAGAGGGATTATAGGCTGTGCAGGAACCGCTTTTATCAATGGGGTAATAGACCGGGGAAGCTTCTGGCTAGAGCGCTCCGTGCGCAGAGGGCCACGCTGTTTATCCAGTCAATACAGGATGCGGCGGGGACCCACCGCACCCTTACAAAAGATATTGCTGGAGCCTTCCACTCTTACTACACTAAATTGTACAATCTTCAGGAGTCTGGAGCCTCTGGATCACTATCGGTTACTCGAGACTTGGTGGAGAGATACCTTAGTGCCGCGGGACTTCCTAAAATATCAGAGGAAGATAGCGCTTGGCTAGACTCCCCCTTTTCTCTCCCAGAATTGGAACAAGCTCTTAAGGAGACCCCTTCTGGGAAGAGCCCGGGCCCTGATGACTATACTGTCTCTTATTATAAGCTTTTTAAAAATTCCCTCTTACCTAAAATGCTATTGGCGTTCAACGAGGTTTCCGATAATCGCGGTTTCTCCCTTCAATCACTAGAGGCTTTCATCACGGTCATACCAAAGGAAGGGAAAGACCCGACCCAATGCGCAAGTTACCGCCCGATATCCCTCCTTAACACAGACATCAAGCTGTTCGCTAAACTTATAGCTAACAGATTGAAGCTACTACTCCCCAATATTGTACATTCGGATCAGGTGGGTTTTATACCCGGGAGGGAAGCCCGTGATAATACGACCAAAATCATTGATTTGATACATTTAGCCTCGAATAGCCATAAACCGATAGTGGTGCTTTCAACCGATGCCGAGAAGGCATTCGACCGAGTCGATTGGGTTTTTATGGAGGGGGTCCTGCGACACATAGGGCTGGGACCTGTCAGCTTGAGCCGCGTTTTAGCACTATATAATTTCCCAACTGCGAGGATAAAAATAAATGGAGACCTATCCCATCCATCAGGAACGGTACTAGACAAGGATGTCCCCTTTCGCCCCTAATCTTCGTTCTTTGTATGGAGGCTCTGGCGGGATCCATTAGACTGAATCCCAACATCTCGGGACTCATGGTGGGGGGCAGGGAATATAAACTAGCGCTGTTCGCAGATGACCTGTTAGCTATTATGTCGAATCCGGTGGTCTCAGTCCCCAACCTGATGTCCGAACTTGATAGATATAGTTCCCTGTCAAATTTTAAGATTAACTTCTCTAAGTCAGTGGCAGTGACTGTTTCACGGCCCTCCCGAGCTCTTGATGGCCTCAAACGATCCTTCCCCTTCCATTGGCATCCTTCTAGCTTTAAATACCTGGGGGTCACCTTACATAAAGATCTATTGCGCCTTTTTGACGAAAATTTCAAAAAATTGCTTGCCTCACTTCGCTCCGAGTTCCGGGAATGGGGCAACAGGAGGTTATCCTGGTTGGGGAGGCTCAGTGTCATTAAAATGAACGTTTTGCCGCGAGTCCTCTATCTCCTCCAGACGCTCCCGGTCTCCATTCCCAAAACTTGGTTCAGAGATCTACACAATTTGGTCCGGGATTTTGTATGGGGGGGCAAGCGACCTCGTTTCCAACATTCCATTCTTTTTCGTCCTAAACATAAAGGCGGTCCTCAACTACCGCACTTCACACTGTATTATGAAGCTGTTATTCTCCACCGAATCTTAGAATGGACACGCCCACACGATACGAAACAATGGGTCCATATTGAGGGAACTGTGCTACCCACCCCAATTGCTTACTTCCCCTGGTGTTCAAAGATACCACGTATAGACCATCCTACCTTAGGCCCTACGCTTTCGCGCTGGAATAGACTTAGGATTCTCCCGTATATTTCCTCAAAATACTCCCCTCTGACCCCACTGTTCTATAACCCAGATTTCCCGCCGGCTGTCTCAGGCTGGGGATTTGACCCCTGGAAACTAGTGGGGGTGGTGCGTGCTGGCCAGCTGGTGGAACGTGGGGAGATAATCCCCTTCCCCTTGATGCAATCAAAGTGGAATCTCCCACCTTCGGAGATTTGGAGGTACCTTCAACTGAAACATTTTGCCCTGGGGAGTGCTATCCGCCCAAACATGACTAGGCCTCTGACGGTTTTTGAGAATTTATGCTTAGACCCATCCCGCCCACTACACTTCCTCTCAAAATGCTATAGATCTTTGATCGTGAATAAATTTCCAGATCTCCCTAAATATGCCAAAGATTGGGGCCGTGACACACAGATGGACCTGTCAGAGGAGGACTGGGAGAAGTGTTTTCAAGCTACCTTTGTGAGTTCCCCAAGTTATTCAGTCCTCGAAACGCACTTCAAAGTCTTGTCCAGGTGGTACAGGTGTCCCCTAACCCTGGCTAAAATGTTCCCTGATGTACCCGACACGTGCTGGCGATGTAATACTGCAACGGGCTCACCGATGCATATCTGGTGGGACTGCCCCGCACTTCGTCCATTTTGGGATAAAGTTATTGCCAACTCAAGGAGGATAGTGGGTTCGGGGGTTCCTGCTGAGCCTGCCTTCTGGCTTCTCAACTGTGTAA
This sequence comes from Pseudophryne corroboree, assembly GCF_028390025.1. NCBI lineage: Eukaryota > Metazoa > Chordata > Amphibia > Anura > Myobatrachidae > Pseudophryne > Pseudophryne corroboree. The sequence goes on along the minus strand of NC_086449.1, from coordinate 423,153,813 downwards.
CATGGCCCCTGTCGACCTACAAACATTCCCTATTAAAGTTCCTTAATAGCGCAGCCAAAGCAGTTATCCCGGTTCGATGGCAGTCCACTGAGCCCCCTACTGTGAGGGAGTGGGTGGCCAGAGTAGACTGGTATATGACTATGGAGGAACTGCGGGTGACTCCGGAGTCTCAACGGAGATTCACGACTACTTGGTCCCCTTGGCTGGAATTTAAATCCTCACAAGCTTACACGTTGGTGATACTTTGACTCGGGTCTCCCACAAGGGTCTCTATTTCCGACTTTCAGTTGCCATACTGTCACTTGAGGTCACACGTTGGTATTTCTGCTTTTTGACCCGACTGGATCTGAGATAGTCCACACTGTCCCCGCCCCCCTTCCCCCTCTCTGTTTCTGAGTCTCTTTTTCCACCCTGTACTCTTTTCTGTCCCTTCCTTATTAGTTTTAGTGCTAAGAAATTCCTCGGTTTAGACAGCCTTAATCCAGGGAGGCCGGATTTGACCTCGGACGAGAGTTATTATCCTGGACATTGGAGTATATTCACAACTGGCCATATTGTCTAGGCTTAACTGTTAATGTCTACACCTCATGGATTGTGTTTCCTTGTATTACTGATTGAACTAAGAATGCTGTCTCCTTTGCCTTGTTATTACACCATAAAACAATAAAAAATTTATTGGGAAAAAAAAAAAACCCGGACCGGAGTATCAGCTGCGCTCAGGTTACTTCGCTAACACTTGCCTCCCGGTTGCCATGGCGACGTGGCAGTACAGAACAGGAGATCCTAACATCTCTTAATGTAACTATATCTGATGAACTGTTGAGGCACTAAGAGTGCTATAAGTGATGCATATGAAGATGCACCATATAAATAAATGATTGGAAGAGTGCACATGTCTCCATCTGTATGGAAAGGAATGCAATCCATAACCAACTATAGGAAAACATTGAAGTCCACCACCATGCACCAAGACCTAGCAGACGAACTGAACCACTTTTATTGCAGGTTCGCAAAAGAAGTCCCCTGCAACCCAAACAATCACCTCTACGATGCCCCGAACACCGATGGCCAACCCCAGGCACTGCAAGTCGCCCAAGAAGAAGTGGAGGCATTGTTCAAAAGGGCCAAACCCAGGAAAGCTCTGGGTGCTGACGGAGTGTCACCATCTGCCCTAAGAGCATGTGCGAGTCAGCTCGCCCCCATATTCACGAAGATCTTCAAAAAATCGCTAGAGCTACAGAAAGTCCCTTCCTGCCTCAAAATGTCTACTATCGTCCCAGTCCCTAAGAAACCCTCTATCACGAACCTGAACGACTACATGCTGATAGCACTGACGTCTGTGGTCATGAAAACGTTTGAGCGTCTGGTTTTGAATCACCTGAAAACTGTGACTGGCCCCCAAGTGGACCCCCTGCAGTTCGCCTATCGATCGAATCGGTTTGTCGAGGATGCAGTCAACCTGGGCCTGCACTACATTCTACAGCACCTAGACATTCCCAGTACCTACGCGAGGGTCATGTTTGTCGATTTCAGCTCGGCCTTCAATACAATCGTCCCCAGCATCCTCCACCCCAAATTACTTCGCCTAGGTTCCCAGAAGCTACCTGTTCTTGGATAGACTTCCTGACAGATAGGACACAGGTGGGAAAAGCGGAGGAATTCACCTCTCGAGCACGGTCCATTAGTACAGGGGCCCCTCAGGGCTCTGTCCTCTCACCCCTGCTCTTCTCCCTGTACACAAATGACTGCACCTCAGAGGCGCAATCAGTAAAGATCATCAAATTCGCAGATGACACCACCGTCATCGGCCTCATCAAGGACGGGGACGAATCAGCCTATAGACGGGAAGTAGACCGGTTGGCCCAGTGGTGCATCCACAACAACCTTGAGCTCAACCCCCTCAAAATGGTCGAGATGATAGTGGACTTCAGGAAGAAGTCATCTAGTGCACCTCCGCTAACGATTGCTAGTGGACTCCTTCAAGTTTCTAGGGACCACAATCTCCCGGGACCTTAAATGGGGGTCCAAAGCTGACGCCACTGTTGGGAAAGCGCAGCAGAAGTTGTTCTTCCTCAGGCAACTAAGGAAGTTCAACATCCCACAGAAGCTTCTGCTCCTCTTCTACTCTACGATTGTGGAGTCGGTACTGTACTCCTCGATATTGGTATGGTATAGCTCCGCCAGCGCAAGGGACAGATGCAGGCTCCAAAAGGTGGCCAGAACCGCAGAGAAGATCATCGGGGCCAACCTTCCCTCAGTCCAGGACCTGTACCTGTCCAGAGCTAAAAAGCGGACAACGGAGAGAGGGGCGTGGCCTGTGAGGTGACTGGAAGCTATTGCACTGGGCTCCCACCTCAGCCGATTAACTACGGGCTTTATACCTGCCCTAACCCCCTACTGAGCCACCACAGCCTCATACACTCTCCCATAGGGCCCCCCTGTGCCTAACCTGAGGAGCCGGGAGACGTCCCTGCACGTCTCTGCAGGTTGCGGCCTAGCCGGGTCCGGAAGCCGGGGGCTCGAGTGCGCGCCGCACCCGGGATTCGAGCTCCGGAGGCCGCGCACCGGAGGGGAACGGCCGCGGACGCCGCCCAGACAACCTGCAGTGCCTATAAACACCCCAGGACCCCTGGGCAAGGAGCTGGAGGTGGAGCATCTGCCTGTTATAAGTCCACACAGGGATCTTTTAAAGCAGCAGAACCAGCAATAGGAGGCCGTGGCGGCCATCTTGGAAAACCCCTGCTGACCCTGGAGCTGGTATTTTCTATCACCTGCACCCTCAACACCCCTGGGCTCAGGGGCTGGGTGAGTGCACCTTTATCACCACCTGCTGCACCCTGGCTCTGCTGCAGGCAGCTAGGTGGGATGCTGGCAGTGAATCTCTGATGTGACCCCCTCTTGCCCTCCTCCACCACTCATGCTTAATGTGTCTAACACCTGACGGTCCTCCGTGTCCCGCATCTCTGTGAATAAAGTAACCTACCGCTACGCCTGTCCTGGTCCTTTACAACTACCTCTGTACTCTTCTGTCATGGCACCTAAAAAGGTAAAAGGACCGCTGCCATCTAAAGTGTCTTTTCCTAAGCAGAAGTCACCTCCGACCTCATCTTCCCCGCGGGGAGAACGCCCAGCTACTGCCTCGACCCCTCTGAAATCAAGTAATTCACTGGGCACCATGTCGATTGCTGGCATAGATGTGGACTCTGAGGCGCCCCTGACGGTGAAATCTCTATGTCAGATTCTGGTGGCATTTAAATCTGATTTAACTACCGATCTTACAGCGGCTATTAGAGAAGTCAAGACAGACTTAACCGAGGTTGGAAACCGTACAGATCATTTGGAGCATAAGATGGAGGAACTTGTGTCATCCCACAACGATCTCATCACCGCACATGACCAGCAGAGGGCCGACCTGGACGCGCTACGAGATAAGATGGCGGATATGGAGGACCGCTCCCGCCGGAACAACGTTAAAATAAGAGGCATTCCGAACTCTGTGACTAACTCGGAATTGGAAGGCTACACCATGACCGTTTTTCGCAAGCTGTTGCCGGACGCTGACACTCGTGATTTACTTATCGACCGTATACACCGCTTGCCTCGCCCGCGTACGGTCTCTAACGATCTTCCCAGAGACACTCTACTACGCATCCACTTCTTTTCTACCAAAGAAAAGATTCTTAAAGCGGCAAGAAATGTAGGAGATTCTGATGTTCTGGGAGGACTCCAAATCTTCCAAGACTTCTCAGCTGTAACAATGGCGAAAAGAAGAAACCTGGCTCCGATAACGACAGCACTACGTGCTAACGACATACCCTACAGATGGGGTTTCCCGGTGAAGCTGATCATCACTAGCGACGGATCCTCGTATGTCGTTTCCTCTCTGGATGCCGGTATCAAGCTACTGTCGGACTGGGACATCTCCGTTAAACAGCCCCAGGGCCTTGGCAATCGCCCTGGAATACGAGCCGAGTGGTCTACTCATTGAATCTCTTGACCCCTTCTGTTGGCTAAAATATCTTGATTACACCGGATTGTTGGTCGTTTCCTGTTCAGGACTATACCTTGCGATTGGGGCTATCCCCTGGGACTATGTGAGTTATACGACGACCCAATCGTGCACAAAGTAATTTCTGATATGTCAATGTGATTTATGTGTTGAGTTTTTACGTTCTCTCTCTGCCTAAAGGTTCTGTTTAATTGCTGTTTAGGTTATGTTACTTATAAATTCTAAGCACCTCGGTTGATTAGCTGTCCCGAATGTGATAAATCGGAATTATTTTAATAGTATATAAACGGGTGGCATGAGTGGTGGCGTCAGGCCACATCACCCCCTTCCTCTTGTTATTCTACTGCACCTGTTCCTCCCCTTGCAGTAGCTATGCAGGCCCGATATACAGGGCCTTCTTGGTTTATTCCCCTGTTATTTATGCCCAATTTTAGTTTACACCCATGTACCTCTTTTCCCCTGTTTCTTTTTTGTCAGCTATTTTTTCTTGGGAAACATCTACTATTTGGTAATGAGGTAGGCCGGTGGTTCACTGTACGATTGGTGGAGACTGCTGACATGCATTTCATCTATCTAAACCATGGTTCGGATTTTGTCTTTGAATGTTAAGGGGTTAAACTCCCCTAATAAGAGGAGATTGGCCCTTACATACTTTTTTAAACAGAAGGTGGATATTGCAGCGGTACAAGAGACCCACTTCTCAGCTTTGAAACCCCCGGTCTTTGGCGACCAAAGATATCCCCAGCGGTTTTTTGCAAATGGCCCGTTTAAGCGTAATGGGGTGGCGATTCTAATCGGTGCAAAAACACCCTTTGTGTTGCAAGCACAGGCGTCTGATAAAAATGGCAGATACCTCATAGTGCAAGGCCTGTTAGCTGATAAACTGGTGACGATAGTATCGGTATATGCCCCTAATGCCAACCAACTTCCCTTTTTGCGCAAATTATTCACCAAAATTCAAGCAATTCGTAAAGGTTCCTTGATAGTTTTGGGAGACTTTAACCTAGTCTTAGATCCATCCTTGGATAGATCTCCGAGAGGTGTTCCACTACGCTCGGCCCCCCCCTCTCCAGCTTCCACTGGGTTTAGGACGTTAGTGAACGAATTTGACCTATACGACATATGGAGAGTCCAGAATCCTTCAGCAAGGGATTACACCTTTTATTCACCGGTACATAACTCATACTCACGCATTGATATCACTTTCTGTGACAAATGGACTCTGCAGCATATCCGCTCAGTGGACATCCTTCCCATAACATGGTCAGACCATGCCCCGATACTTTGCCGGTGGGATCTTGATAGACAGTCCCTACCTCCCCACCCGTGGCGACTATCCCCTCACCTGCTCTCCAACCAGGTATCTAAAAAGATGATTGAGGATAGTATATCAGGCTATTTACTGTCCAATGCCCCCTCTGACACGTCCACATGTAACCACTGGTGTGCCTTAAAAGCTGTAGTTCGGGGAGCGGCTATTCAAGCTGGGGCATTATTAAAGCGTCAATCAGCTCAATTGCAAAACGATTTGGAAGCTAAATTAAAATGCTTGGAAGACCAAAACAAACAAACCCCGTCTCTGTCTGTTAGAAAGGAGCTTGCCGAGATACGGGGCCAATTGCAGAAACTCTTAATGGCCCGAACACAACAAGCTTTGAATAGATTGCGCAAGAGATTTTATATAGCGGGTAATAGACCGGGCAGATTACTGGCCCGAAAATTACGATCCCAACAAGCTCGGAATAAAATTAAATTCCTGATGTCCCCCTCCGGTTTAAAAGTTTCCAATCCCCTGGATATCTCAAATCAATTTGCCCATTATTATGCCCGACTGTATAATCTCTCGTCGGACCCTATCACCCAACAACCTACAGCAGCGTCCATTGATAGTTTTTTAAGTTCCTTGCACCTCCCTTCTTTGTCGGAGGCCCAGGTAGAGCTTTTGAATGCTCCCTGGGCCTTGGAGGAAGTTATGGAGGCAATACGGTCGCTGCCCTCAGGTAAAGCTCCGGGACCAGACGGTTTCATAAACGATTTTTATAAAATGTATCAGGGACTTCTAACACCCACATTGACCAACGTTTTTAATGACATAACTGAGACGGGTACCCCCCCCAGGGAGATGTTGGAGGCACAGGTGGTGACGTTACCTAAACCAGGGAAGGACCCCTCTTCGTGCCAGAATTACCGCCCCATAGCGTTATTGAATGGCGACATTAAATTATTTGCCAAGCTTATTGCCACCCGAGTTAAACTCTTCTTACCTACCTTGATCCACCAGGACCAGGTGGGGTTTATACCGGGAAGGCAGGCGTCGGATAACACCCGCAGAGTCTTTGATCTTCTTGATTCTTTACCGTCTGATCGGGGCCTTCTCCTGCTATCCCTGGATGCGGAGAAGGCATTTGATCGGTTGGGTTGGCCATATATGAAATCTGTTTTATCTAAATTTGGCTTCAGCGGGCGTATTCTCTCCGGCATGCTTGCATTATACCACTGCCCCTCGGCTCGGGTGTTTAGCAATGGCTTCTTATCAGACGTATTTCCCATTACCAACGGCACGAGACAGGGCTGCCCCCTGTCCCCGCTAATATTTGCGCTCGCTATAGAACCTCTGGCAGCGAAAATCCGCCTCAGCCCCCTGTTCCCTGGTGTTTCCCTTGGGCCCCAGTCGCATAAATTGTGTCTTTTCGCTGATGATGTTTTGCTATTTGTCACAGATCCCATAGAATCCCTACCCCACTTACACTCCCTATTAGATGATTATAGTAGAGCCTCTTATTATAAGCTCAATACTGCAAAAACGGATGCTCTGCCAATTAACCTCTCTGATTCTCTTGCCACCCTTCAATCAAAATATCCCTATAACTGGCAAACTTCGTCTCTTACCTACTTAGGTGTTTCTATATCCCCTAAAATAGACACGGTACTGGAGGAAAATCTTAATCCCCTCCTTATCTCACTCACAATTTTAACCAGATCCTGGGCGCTTTATGATATTTCTTGGCTTGGACGCTTAGCTGCGTTCAAAATGTCCCTCCTTCCCAAGTTGATGTATCTTTTCCGAACGATACCTTACTTTTTTCCCAAACGATACATTGACAAATTTACGGCCATTATGGTAAAGTACATATGGGCAGCCCGGGCCCCTAAAATAGCACGCACTCGAATGGTCCTACCCAAGGCTTTGGGAGGACTGGCGATGCCAGACCTTGCACTTTACCATGAGGCGTGTACATTAGCACATGTAAAGATGTTTGGGGCAGCTGGATTAAACCTGGGATGGGCTAATCTGGAAAGACAAGCGTGTACGGCTTACCCGTTGGGGGACATCCTACATACCCCTAAGAGCCTTCGCCCACCTTCTCTATCAACACTTCCATCTACACGCACTTCACTGCAAACATGGGACAAACTAACTGCGAAACTGACTGCTGCACCACCTACCTTTAAATCTATTTCTCTCCATGCCTTGATGAAACTAATCCCAAATTTGAATATCTCCCGATGGCATTTATGTGGCCTCTCCAAACTGAGTGATTTGTTAGACGGGTCAGTAATGATACCCTTCCCTGCCCTGCAAACTCAATTTTCCTTACCTGATTCCTCACGACTGAGCTATTACCAAATTAGTCATTGGTGGAGCTCGCTTCCTAGTATTACTAGAGAGGTCCACCCATATACTCACCGGGTTTACGCTAGACTGAATGTGACAGACTCTAAGGGAGATATATCCTTTTGGTACAACGTTCTCGTGGCCCTACTGCCCAACCCTAAGGTCAAAGCACAGATTAAGTGGGAGAGGGACTTGGACCTCAGACTGTCAGATTCCCAATGGAGTAACATCTACCTATCTACACACACTATGTCTAAGTGTCTTAACCACACTGAGATGCACACAAAGTTGCTGAACAGACTTTATCTCACCCCAGATAGACTTCATGTGTTTTGGCCCTCATGTTCAAAATTTTGTTGGAGGCAATGTGGGGAAGTAGGTGATATTTTCCACATTTTTTGTACCTGTCCCTTACTGGCCCCCTTCTGGGCAGCTATATTTGAATTAATCAATAACGTTCTTCATATGTCCCTAAGCCCCTCTCCTAGTATGGCGTTGCTCCATTTGATGCCGAATACTCTATCTCCCCGTCACAAATATGTATTGGGTCACATCCTTATAGCGGCAAAAGCCGCTCTGGCACAAAACTGGAAACAGTCTACATTGCCTCATATTTCGAAAGTTATTCAAAAAATTGAATTTCATTGTGAAATGGAAACACAGTTTGTGGCAATGTCACCTCTCCCTTCTGCGAAACTACCAGATTGGTCATTATGGCGGGAATATGAATCAAGTAGAGCCCGGCCCCAACCCTTACCGACTATTTCCAGTCCTAACCCCAGCCAGTTCCCTTTAAACGAACCGAATGATCCCCCGGACATTAGTCCATAAATACTCCAATCTCTCAGTACTGCTATATGCTTGTGTATTTATATGCAGATGTCATGTACTAATTGGATGCAAAGTGAATCTGTTATTATAGATGTTTCTCTCCCCCCTAATTGTTTATAAATGTTTATTATTCCCCCCCCCTCCCTCTTTCTTTTGTACCCTACCCTTTTTGTTGTTGGAAAGAAAAACAATAAAAATTTAATGATGGTAAAAAGCGGACAACGAAGATAGTAAAAGACCAGCTACACTCCAGCCACAGCATGTTTATCTTGCTTCCTTCAGGCAGGCGTTACAGGGCCGTCCCCGCCAGGTCCACCAGAAGCCTCAAAAGTTTCTTTCCCCAAGCGGTCCGCCTGCTGAACTCCTGAACATTGACTGACTAGACGTACATGTAACTAACTTGTGTCCCTACGGTATACCTATCTGTGTGACTTTACTTGTCTCCCCCCCACCTGCTTATCTGTTACCTACTTGGCTGTTGTATAGCAAACCGAAGACAAATTCCTAGTATACACAAGTATACCTGGCCAATAAAGCTGATTCTGATGAATGTTTTTCTATCTATCTATCTATCTATCTATCTATCTATCTATCTATCTATCTATCTATCTGTATCTATATATATATATATATATATATATATATATATATATATTTATTTATTTTTTTTGAGGACCCCGGGTTCATGTGTGCATTATTCTCACCTATCACTCATCTCCGCCTTGAGAAAGGCTGCATTTACAGCTCTGCACGGCGCCCCAGGGTCACTACTGAGTTCTGTGATCACACAGTAAGGGCACAATAGCAAGGTACAAAACGCACCTTTATTTTCATACACACTAATTATACAGGAAAATCCGTAACCACACTTTATACATTATTTACAGGTAGCATTAATAACAATTACAGTTAAGATTATATCAGAGCAAGAACCACAGAAAAGCAACAACTCCTGCCCCTACACAGTCACTAGCCACCTCAGGGAATACTTGCGTTTGGCAACTCTTAGCAGATACTGGTTCCGGGAAGGGGCGATGATGTCTGTCTTGTTGATACCGGCCTCTTGGCCTGTGTGAATCCACTACTCTTGCGAGTAGGGTAACCTGGAAAAATCACCCAGCTCCTGCTGGCAGACTTAAGCCAGTTACCAAGGATAGCTCCTGTGGGAGCAATACGCTTGGCAACGTTATCGCCTACTGGGCCTCAGGTATCCACGCACAAGCTGACAGGACATTCTCCTCCTGGCAACAGCCTCGTTCTCTAGTCAGAATGCCTCTCCAATCTCTGAAACCTTCTAAACACCCATGATGCTTTGCTCACCTGGTGATGTGGCACGGTGTCCCGATTGGTGGGATTTTCAATCCTAATATTTAAAAGTGTTCAGGGGACCCTCTGTGGCTTTGTAGTCACTAAGTCTAGAAAGAGCCCTGTTAGAAGAAAAGACAGGTAATTATGCTAAGAAGGTTGGCTGCCCTGAGGCCATAACCTGAGTTGATGTTAACCCTGTGTAGTCGTTTGTGATGTCACAAGCCCTGCAGCTGACTGAGGCTTCCTGTGAAGGGGGGCTGCGACAGAGGGGGGTCAGCCCTGCACTTCCTGTACATCACACAGCCAGATGTCCTAGACAGCTTAACTGGCTGGGCAAACACCTGACAACAAGCACTTGCACCCACTAGTGCAATACAATACAATCACACATATACATTTCATAGGCATTGTGTAGGGAGCAAATCAGGGCTAGAAAGATATTGCCTGAGCGGCACAACCATACAAAAAGAGGGACAATTACCTAAATACATATAGTAGATGACAGGTTCAGCATTTTTTTTTTTAAATAAATTTCTTTATTAGACATCCATATAGTCATAACATAAGTTTCCAGGAGACAGTTTACAAGATTATTCAGCAATGACAGATATTCTAATCCAATAATGAATAGTATGCAGAAAATTGAAGGCTGTACAACTTTTCTATTTTTTAATGAGAAAGGAAATGAGGGAAAAGAAAAGAAGATAGTGCCAGTTCACATAGGGTAATATAAGTCCAGCTATCCAGCAGCGAGCGCAGAGGAAGCGATCCACCTAGGTGTCTCACTCTCCCCCACCGCCCACCACATAGACAGTTCATAAACTAAATATCACGTCTGCTAGAGAGGAGGAAAGACAGAAAAGAAATAGGATAGAGATAGAAAGTAAAGAAAAGAAAATAATACAGAAATACTATAGTTGGGTGATGTATATTGCCGGGGGGGGGAGGCGATCAAATATATATTCTGGGTGAGGGGAGTAAATCTCGATTTTGGGGTGACCGTTTCAATGTGGAGCGCCATCTTTTTGGAGGTTCGGTATTATAAGTGGGGTTTACCCATCAACCCTGCCTTTTAAATTACAGATAATCACGTAATAATTCCCGCTATCCGACCAGTCCAGTACCACGTTGTGTCCCGGAATACCCTCCAAATGCCTTCGCGTCTAGCAGGGGGTAAACTCTCAATATACAGTCCCCATTTTTTATGGAAAAGTATAACTCCATTCTCAATTTGAAAAGTGGCCATTCGTCTCTCACAAAACAGCACATCTAATAAAGCGGATTCCCATTCACCTACCGATGGGGCAGTTTTATATATCCAATGCCTCATTATCACCTGTTTTGCCACCGTGATCATCACAGTTAGCAGAGGGATCGCAGGGGCAAGGTCAAATCGCGACAGCCATGGTGAGAAGTCAGCAAACAACAGCGGGGCCACTAGTCCAGGAAAATTTAACTTGAATAGTCGGGATAAATACTGGAGAATCTTACACCAGAAGCGTTTAACCTTCCCACATGACCATAGGTTGTGTGCAAGGGTTGCTCCATTTACTCCACATTTAGGGCATTTGCCCGACTCACCCTGGCGGAAGTGTTGTCTTTGGGAGGGGGATATATACATCCTGTTTACAATCCTTAGATGTATTTCTTGTAACTTAGCTGATTTTAGAGCCTTGAGGACCACATCAGTGTTCTTAGAAACTTCGCCCATCTCAGGTGCCTCTGGAAGTTCTCGCTTCCAAGAATCAGTGAGAGGGGACCAAGAGGGGGCTAACTCTTCAATCAGGTCATTGTAGAGATAACGAATTTTGAATGGATTATGTCTGCAGAACAGGAGAGTGTCGAGAATCGTTCGAGTGGAGGTCACTTTGCCCAAGGGGTCCTTAAGGGAGTTAATATAATGGCGTGCTTGGAGAAACATGAAGAAGTTGGAGTGGGGTAAAGAAAATTTGTCACGTAGTTGCAGAAAGGAGAGCATCTGTCCACCAGGATCAAAGACATCTCTAAATGTGTATATCCCTTTACATTTCCATGTGTAAAAATGACGATTATCCAAGGAAGAGGGGAAATTGGGGTTACCCCATAAGGGCAAGTATGGTGATTCAAAGGGGTCAGTACGAAATAGTTTATGTATGGAGGTCCAGGCCCTATAAGTGTCCCAAAATAAAATATTGGTCTTAATCTCCTGGGGTAGTTTAGACCTCGGTGTGTGAAGCAATGCTGCAGGGGAGTACGGGGAAAACAGTGCCTCTTCCAGTTCCAGGTTTGTGAATATATCTGATCGAAGGAGCCAATCTGAGGCAAATTTAAATAGTGCCGATCTGGCAAACATCGTCACATTGGGCATACTCAAGCCACCTTTTCGTTTACTAACATAAGTTCGGGTCTTGGGCATGCGGGGTTTTGAGTTTTTCCAGATGAATTTTGAAAACATTTGCGAGCAGAATAAGGAGTCTTGTTTAGTGATCGTGATGGGGAGCATTTGAAGCAAGTAAGCCAGTTTCGGGAAAATGACAGCCTTTATCACCACTATCCTGCCCAACAGAGAAAGTTTAAGATCTTTCCAGGATTCTAATCGTGTTTTGATTTGTTGGATAGTGGGTATATAGTTAAATTGATATAATCGGGGAAGTTCTGAGGGAACATAAATACCTAAGTATTTTAGTTTGGTAGGAGTCAGCGTGAATTGGGAAGAGAAGTCAGCACAGAGAAGAGGGTTCTGCATGTTGGTCAGAGGGAGTAGTTCCGATTTATGGGTGTTTATGCGATAACCTGCAAAGGTACTAAAACATTGTATAGTGTCAAAAATGGCAGGTATTGAGATACGGGGGTTAGAGACAAATAAGATCATATCATCCGCAAATAGTCCGAGTTTAACTTCTCTCTTTCCCACCGATATCCCCGAGAAGGTCGGTAATTGTCTTAGTGCTATAGCCAGGGGTTCTAAAGCTGCCGCAAAAAGTAAAGGGGATAAGGGGCAGCCTTGTCTGGTCCCCCTATGAATCGTTAAGGGTTGAGACATATATCGGTTAGTGAAAACTTGTGTAGATGCATTATGGTATATGGTATGTATAATGGCCACAAATCTGTCAGAAAATCCGAAGCGTCGGAGTGTCTCAAACAGGTGGTCCCACGTCACCAAATCAAACGCTTTCTCAGCATCCAATGACAATAGAAAAGTGGGACCACCCGTCTCCACCCCCCTCAGGGATTGGAGAACCGTTAGAACTTTGCGGATATTGGTCACCGAGTGTCTGCCCGAAATAAAACCGGTTTGATCACTGTGGATTACTTCAGGCAGAATAAATTTTAGTCGGCTTGCTAACAGTTTAGTAAACAGTTTGTAGTCTACATTAAGTAGGGAGATAGGGCGGTAGGAAGACGGGAGAAGCGGGTCTTTGCCAGATTTAGGTATAACTCGGATCAGGGCCGAGTTAAAATGATGTGGGATAGTGAGGTTGGAGAATATAGTATTAAAGAAGGCCACTAGTGAATCCACAATCTCAGGGGAGAGAAGTTTAAAGAATTCTCCTGATAAGCCATCAGGGCCTGGGGTCTTCAGTGGTTTAAGGGCTTTATTAGCCTCCGTCACTTCGGTGACAGTAATAGGGGTCGTAAGGGAATCTGATTGATCCTGGGAAATCTGAGGTAATTGTACAGTTTCTCAGAAGGAGGTTTTGGTATGTTGGTCCACAGTGTTGTGGGAGTAGAGATCAGTAAAAAAGGAGTGGAAGATGTCAGTTATTGCCTTCCCTTCGGATTGTACAGCTGAGGTCGAATCCCTCAAAGCTGTCACATGATGGGGTCCCTTATCAGATTTAAGTAAATTGGAAAGCATTCGACTCGGTTTATCTCCATATTGGAAGAATTTATATTTGCCTGCAATGAGGAATCTATTATCCATATGCGTTAGAGTATGATCAAATTGGGTTTTGGCGTCCCTATATTTCTGTTTGTTAGCCAACGTAGGTGTGGTTTTAAAATTTTGAAATGAGGAGGTGAGTGTAGCTTGTGCTGCTCTATATGCGGCATCTTGATCTCGTCTATATTTCGCCATGAATGCAATTATATCTCCTCGCAGAACAGCTTTAGCGGTCTGCCAAAATAAGGCGGGGTCAGACGTATGGTCAGCATTGTTAAGAGCGTAAGAGTCCCAGGAAGTCAGCAACATGGTTTTAAATTCCGGAGAAGCCGCCATCTTGGCAGGGAATCTCCAATGGGAGTTGGTACCCAAAGTGAGTCTACCTTGAAGGACAAGTGATATAGGGGCATGGTCTGAAATAGTTATCGGGTTAATAGCTGCCTCAGTGATCCTGGGGGACAGATCAGTGGAAACAAGAAAGTAATCAATACGTGAGAAAGAATTATGGGATGAAGAATAGTAAGTATATTCTAATTCTACCGGGTTACGGAGTCGCCACACGTCGACCAGTCCCAGTTGTGTAGACATGTATTCCAGGTTGATCCTGGGCAGTCGGGCCCCCTGAGACCAGGCACCCTTCCTGTCCAAAACCAAATGTCACAACTGAGGGTTTAGGCTGACGGGAGGAAGCCTCAGTTGTAGGGGCTGGAATGAAGTTAAACTTAGATGGTTTAATCAGACCCCTGGACATGTAAGTGTGGAAGGAAACCTGAAGGTGTGACCATGACAAGCAGGTTAAAAGTCAATTGAAAGTTTATTAAACAGACTCCGTATAAACACAACAGCGTTCACAGTCCGTATTAGCAGTGGCAGATAATACAGTTCCTGGATCACTAAACCATAAAAGGTATAACAGGGCACTGGTAGGTTGCAGAACAGATGTTATAGTCCTTGGGTAGAATAACCTTACCAGGCCAGGCTGTAGTAGTGGAGACAACCGAGGAACACGCCAGTAGGTGTATGAGATGATGCTGGTAACTGGAATACACTGTAGGAGTCACTGGATGGAACCAGCCAGATGGTGGAGACACGGAGTTAAAACTGAAAGATGCTAGGGTGCGTGGAAACAGATGAAATGAAGAGTGGTTACCGGTGGTAGTGGATACTGCTGGTAAGTAGAAATCCGCTGGGAGAACACCGGCTCTTTAAGGAGGCTGAATTCTGTTGGAAGCAGGTTGCTGGAAACAGATGGGTTAATAGCTGCAAGCTTGGAAGCTGGAAGCAAACGAGGTAATAGCTGAAAGCTGGATCAGTCACAGAGGATTGCAAAGTCAGGCTGCACCGCAGGATGGAAAGCAGGTGCGGGTCTCTTTGTGGATGCTGGAGACAGGAGCTGGAACCTGGAGAAACAAGCCACAGGAGAGAGAGACTGGAACAAGGTATGACATTCAAAGCAGACATCTATCTGGCCTAGACACAGGATACTTATACCTGCTGCTATGCAGGCATTGGCTAGGCAATTATGCAGATTCCAGAGATGGTGGATTGGAGGAATTGGAGCATGTGATCAAATCCAACATGGCTGCGCCCATGCTGGAACCTGGAGGGAAAACTGGTTTGTAATGAAATGTGCAAACATAATGATAATGGCGGCGCCGGCCGCGGAGGACAGGAGACGCCAGATGACAATTATATGCTGAGACACTTGGGGGTATATTTACTAAGCTCCCGATTTTGACCGAGATGCCGTTTTTTCATCAAAGTGTCATCTCGGTCAATCTCGGTCATTTACTAAACACTAATCACGGCAGTGATGAGGTCATTCGTATTTTTTGTGAAGTTCATGTAAAAAATTACGAATTAATACACCATCGGTCAAATTACGCCTGTTTAGAGACGAATCTCGGTCATTTACTAACCATTCGTAATTGTATTTGCTGCCGTGAAAATGCTATTGCGGCCGCATAAAATTACGAGTCGCATTTTTTTCCTAAAAAAAAACGCGCCAGCCTTTGAAAATCGCGTTTACATGTGAACTTAATTATCCATTACTCCCACCTGATTTTTTGGGCCTATAAAAGTGTTTCAGGCACATTCTGAACTACTCTCACTCTGAAATGGCTGCTGTGGTGTGTGGCAATGGTTTTTTGTTGGCTGTGGGATACGTTAGACTGCTCCATGAGGCTTCCAGGAATCAGGACCAGGTAAGTGAACATGGCCAACAGGTTGTCCAGGTACCGCGGAGGCTGCGCCAGCCTCGTTTATTTAGAGGGCGTTTAAACTTAAATGCATTGTCCGATGATAGGGTCATACAGATGTTCCGCCTAAATAGAAACAACATTTTCCACCTGTATGACCTTGTCAAACTGGGCATAGACCCTGAGACAGCACGCTCTCGCTCTGTCTCAGGCCTACACAAACTCCTGGCTGTGTTACACTTTATGGCTACTGGGAGCTTCCAGGCTGTGGCAGGCGACGTCATTGGGATCTCACAGCCCACCTTTTCAAGATATTTGATGCAGGTGAGTCTAAAAATACCTATGCGGTTATGGCTAAGTGTTGCTTGTGTAAGTTGAAACACCACAGTATTGTAGAGAATACCTAACATGACACTCACCTTAGCTTCTTTAATGTCCACTCAGGTTTTGGATGTGTTGGAGCCACACATTAAAGCCTCAATCTGCTTCCCTACTGAGGAGTCGGAGTGGAGTGCTGTCAGGGTAGCTTTCTATGAGCTTGCAGGCATGCCCAATGTGCTTGGGGCCATAGATTGCACACACGTTCAGCTGAGATCACCTAAGGGCCGCCAGTATATCTATACTAATAGGCATCTTGATCAATCAACTAATGTCCAGGTGGTCTGTGATGCAAAATTAAAAATTATGAGTGTTGTTGCAGGTTACCCTGGTGCCTGCCATGACTCCTTCATCCTCAGTCAGTCATCGCTCTTCGATAAATTTGAGGAGGGACAAATGCCTGATGGCTGGCTGTTGGGTATGTTGAAAATGTTATGTGTGTATGTCTTTTAACCACAGGCTAGATTTTGGAGGAGGTGTTTGAATAATCTAACATATGTCCTAATGTTGACTATATCTGTTTTTCAGGTGATGGGGGTTACGGCTGCTACTCTTGGCTCCTTACTCCATTGTCCCAACCTGATTCTCCTGCTGAACACAGTTATAATCATGCACATAAGGCTACGCGGAATGTGATAGAAAGATGTTTTGGGGTGCTGAAGTCACGTTTTCGGTGTCTTGATAAATCTGCTGGCCTTTTGTTGTATAGTCCCTCAAAGGTGACTAGGATTGTGTTCTGCTGCTGTTTTCTCCATAATCTGTGTTTAAGTCAAGATCTTGCACATGGTGAGGGAGAAATCAGTCAGCAAGCAGAGGAGTTAGAACCATCTGGTGACAGTGTGAGTACAAATGTAGGGAGGCAGGTACGGCAACAAGTGATCCTGCGTTTTTTTTCTGGTAAGTTTTATTAGGCTGTAATTATCCTTCACTAAACACTTTGCTCTACTTTCTAGTGTGTGTTTTGTTACTTACTGTTTGTTGTTTATAGTGGTGTGTCCATTGTGCTTAGTTGATGCTAAAAAAACATTTACAGTCATTACCCTTGAAAAACATAACTCCATACATACACACCAGCTTCATACATTTTGGAGACGGACACAGGAATGTGTTTTGTATTCTAATTATTTTATTTTTGGGTTCAAAAAGTTAACATTTTTTTTTTTCTCGTGTGTGTGCTTAATGTATCCTCAATTCATATATTTTCAGACAACTAGGTTGTCTAGACCATCCACTAAGACCTTATTTTTTTTTAAGTAAAGCACCTTGAGCAATTGAAGACGTAACATAACATTGATTGTTGGTGAAAACATGTAAACTCAAAACAAACTAACATCATCCAAAGTCGACTGTGTATATTCTTGCTTATGTGTTTTGTTTCAAAATTTAATCACCAGATAACTGAGGTGATCTGGGCTCATCACTCAGCGAACTCGCCAGTAGTGCCAGTGGTGGCTGGGGTGACACTGCCGATAGCCTTCGCCTGGGTGGGGATGATGGAGGTGCTGAATCAGAGCCAAGACGCCGGCTCTTAGTTGGCCTCCTGGGTAAGTGGGCCGAGACCTGTGATGGCCGCCTTACACGAGGTCGGCTTCCAGAAGCAGAACCTAGGTGCCAAATTTGTAAATAATATTTTGTACTTCTATGTGTTTACAGAATATGTGACTACAGTGAAGACTTACCTGCAATACCGGCATCATCATGACTGGTCTGAGGCCTGTCTGGCCGGCTGGTCTGTGTGACTGTGTAAAAAGTCACACCAACATTATTACCCTGTTTTTTTTTTAAAGTACCCAGTGAAAACCATTAATGTACTGTAAGCATATATTTTGTTTGGTTGCCACAACAAAATTAAGCTTAAGAGCTTCTATATTTGTGATTTAGAGTTGAATATCAAAATGTACTTCATGTGGCACACAATAAATTTATAAGCTGAACAATTTGTGACTCACATATTGCAGAGATTCAGTCCTTTCCAGTTTAAAAATAGTGTAAAGTTTTTAATTTTGGGAAGCTTTTTTTGTGTAAATTTTAAAAAAAGCTGTTTGTTTTTTAAAAACAAACACACATGTTCCAGCATTAACGGCAATAATATTTTTTTTTGTTTATTTTTTTTGATGAAAAAAAACACTGCACATGTTTATTTCAAACAAATACTGCAAGGAGAAAAAACAAACCAAAAAAACAGTGTCCCGACCACGAACTGAAAGGGGAACCATGTTTGCCCATGGGTCACCTTTACCCGAATGCCAGAAACCCACTTAGAGTTATGCCTAAGTGGGTTTCTTCAGCCAATCAGGTAGTGCCACGTTGTAGCACTCTCCTGATCAGCTGTGTGCTCCTGTCCTCACTGACAGGCAGCACACGGCACTGTTACAATGTTGCGCCTATGCGCTACCTTGTAACCAATGATGGTAACTTTCTTCCCTGCGGTGGACCTAAAGTGACGTCACCGCAGAGCAGAAAGTTCACCGCATTGGTTAAAATGTAGCGCATATGCGCTACATTGTAACAGTGCCGTGTGCTGCCTGTCAGTGAGGACAGGAGCACACAGCTGATCAGGAGAGTGCTACAACGTGGCACTCCATGATCCCTTAACATGTGTTGGCAATTGTTCATTACTCACACCTGACGTTTGGTACTTTTAAAAGGGGAGACAACACATTTCTACACACTCTAAATCTGAAATGGCTGCTACTGTGTGTGGGTCTGCTGTATTGTTTGCTGTAGGATACTTGTCACTGCTTCCTGATGCTACAATAAAACCAAGGCAGGAAAAACAACTGGGTCTGCAGGTTGTATATGTTCCGAGTAGGCTGGCCATGCTTTTTAGTTTATATTGTCCAATGTAACTGCAAAAAACTTGATGTTGACCATGTTATACAGATGGTCACACTAAATGTTCTAAGTGTTTTTCCACGGTATGATTTGGGCAAACGGACCCTACACCCTGACACAGCACACTCTCGCCCTGTCACAATATTCATCTTGGACTATACATTACTGATTTTTGTGTTTGTGTGTTGCAAATTAACCAATACACATATTTTGATTAGATAATTTATTGAAAAATACTGAACAATATATTCAGAACACATATATTTTACTTGCAACTGGCCAGCATATGATGTGCAGTACAGATTATCTTTTCTTTTTTTGGGTGCTGGGTGCAGAGGCTTGTGGTTGTTCGTGGGTGCGGCTTCGACTTGATCGTCGAACTGGTGATTGTACTGGTGTTTGGCTAGGGGTTGTTGTGCTTGAGCTTGTGGCCACATGTTGTGCCATTGCACTAAAATTTTGGCTCAAAATATTTAAACTGGCCGTTAGCTGGGTATAAGCAGCTGTATTGTTGGCAAGGGTTCGCGACAAATTGTCATTTATGACTTGATTATGCTGGATAATCTGTATGAGGGTTTGGTGTTGGCGCAGTTGCTCATCCATGATGCGCTGATGGGTTGCCTGCATTTGAGAATTGTCTGCCCTCATCTGCTCCATTGTGTTTGCTATCCGCCCTACCTGCACGATGAGTCTGGCAGAGTTGCGGCTAACTTTAGGCAAATGATGGGGCAAACTAGACAGGTGTTGT
This sequence comes from Pseudophryne corroboree, assembly GCF_028390025.1. Taxonomy (NCBI): domain Eukaryota; kingdom Metazoa; phylum Chordata; class Amphibia; order Anura; family Myobatrachidae; genus Pseudophryne; species Pseudophryne corroboree. The sequence goes on along the minus strand of NC_086449.1, from coordinate 423,134,028 downwards.
GTTTGGGTGTTGAGACACGCAGAGTGGTGTGCCTGTTGTGCGGCCCAACTTGACCAAAACTCAGGCGGAATTTGGCTTGTCCCTGGTGTTGAGGTTATTTGTTGAGTCTGAGAAGCTTGCGGTTGGACTGGATTGTCCTCAGTCATGTTTGCCTGTGTTTGGTCGATGGGCTGCAGGTGTAGAGTATACGTCTCCTGGCCATGGGACTGCTGGCCCTCGTCACTCATGATGGCCGGATCTGTATGGGGTGGGACACAGGAAATATTTTAGACATATGTAGCATTGGTCTTACAATATTTGTCATGCAACATGCATTACTTCATAATATACATTTAAAAGCTAAATGGTTAACTTCTTAAACGTTACTATGTTGGTTACCTCTTAGTGAATTGATGTGGCTATAAACAGATACTACTAATTTGTGAATTTATGGAGACAATTGTATGTTTCACATTCTAAATTATTGTATACACTCCATGTACTCTTTTTTTATGTCTCAAAGTTAGTTTAAACAACATTCTGAAGGTTCCTTTGGCACAACACAAAAAAATATAACCATGTTTGCCACATTAGAATCAGACATTGGGCATGTCAGTCAGTGGATTTAGTAAAGAAGTACACTAAGATTGTGGTCAAAAAATGACAACTTAACCAGGTTATTTAATGTTGGATTTTGCCCTATGTATTGATTTGGTTTGTTTGGAATTATTTTGATCAAATTTAGTTTCACATTTTTTTGGAAGTTTTGAGTGTTGTTGAGCATATTTTTCAAAATAAATTTGTGTTTCAGGACACTGTAATTTCACACATATCATCATAACAATACGCTAATAGCATCTGCTTGCAGTCGATTATTAAATCAAAGTTGATTACAATTTGTTTTTTTTTTTTTTTCAAGACTAACACTGGGGCAGATGTCAATACCTGGAGAAGGTATAAGTCATTTCTAAAGCAGTGATAGGTTCAAGGTGATAATGACACAAGGCAAGCATGTCCAAAATGTGGAGTCTAAAATTAATTTTAATTTTTGTACTGCTGCCTTTATCATCTTCGACCTAACAGTGTTTTGTCAGTTCCTTATGCCTTCACCTTGTTTTTACTCAAACAAAATAAAAACATTACAAACATTACTCACCAGACAACTGTGGGGAATGTGGATCTACACTTAGGGGGCTTGCCAAAAGTGCCAGTGGTGGCACCGCAGCCACTGCAGAGATGCGCCTTTGGGGGGGTGATGCAGGTGCAGGAGCAGGAGCAGCAGCAGCAGTAGGAGCCTGGACACGGGGCCTCTTGGGTGGCCTTGTAGCCACAGTAAGGCTGGCCTGTGATTGGCGCCTTTGTGTGCGTGGAGCAGACGAAGAACCTGTGTGATAGTACTGACATTACATTTCTTGTGTTTTATGTTAATTGCTAAGATGTGGGTACAGAAATAACTTACCATCATTCCCACCATCATCAGCTCTAGGCAGGGTTGGTTGTGGCCTGGATGTGCTGCTTCTCTGGCGTACTGTACAAAGAAGAATAATGGCGATATGAACATAATTAGACTACTTAAAACACATATGTCGTAGCTTTTCAAAAACACAATATTGCATGATTTTAAAAACTGTTTTTCAATTTTGTTAAAAAATTACAAACACAAATAGTTGGTTTTGTTAAATATATAATCTTAAATTTTACAACCTACAAAAACCGCACAAAACAAGGCAAATTGTTTGTGTTTCCAGAAAAAGCACAACAAATATTTGAGTCTAATTAGTACAAAAACATAACTAACACACACAATACACCAAGCAACCACAACCTGTGTCTGACAATATGTAGTGCAACTACACTTCCCAGCATGTCCACCAACACATTTGACATTCCCTAAGTTTAAACATTATAACAGTCATGATGGGACTTGTAGTTGGACAACAGATGGAAAAACACAGGGTGGATTGGCCTGCGCTACATCACCAACCCATTTGTGGACCAACACACAGGAAACATTTTACAACAAAAGTACAAAGCACAGATGTGAAAAATTATAAATATAAAATAAACTCACCATCCGCACTTGGCCGGTCCGAATCTTGGACATGAAGTGCAGAAACCACCTCTGGCGGAATCAGCGGACGTATTGGCTCCTCCCAATCTTTATAAGACGCTCGGAAGGGGGGTCCTCCCCCGGTTTGCCAAGCAGATTTTGCCTCCTTAGCCATCTTGGCCTTCACACGGCGTTTTATGTCATAGAAACGTTTCCTACAGGTGTCCTCGGTCCGCCTCACCACACCCTCACTGTTCACAGCAGCAATAACCTTCCCCCACAGGACACTCTTCCTGCGGGTCGACACCTTTGATGCATCTGAACCAAACAACTGGCGCTGATGCTTCATCAGCTCCCGCACCAGAGCCATGTTTTCTGCGTAACTAAACTTTACATTGCGGCCCGTCCTTGTACTGGTGCGTGGCTGCGGAGCCACAACACCATCACTATCAGTATCACTAGAAAACGCAGCCGCAACCTCACCCTCCTCCTCACTAACCTCCTCCCTCTCACTCACCTCCTCCCTCTCACTCACCTCCTCCACCTCACTCACCTCCTCCCTCTCACTCACCTCCTCCACCACACTCACCTCTGACTGTGACATAATCTTAAGACAACACAAAAAACACAGAGAAAAAAAAACAAATAACACACTCCTCCACTACCACTACACACCACACACACGCAAACAAACACTCACTCACTCACTCACAAACAAGGACTATAGACGAAAAGAAAAGACAAAATACAAAAAAGTTAACAGACTTTTAAATAACAGAACAACAAGTATGACAAAACAACTTACACACACAGTACAGCACTCACCAATCACAAAACTCCGCCTCCAAACCACAAAAAACTCCACAGAAATCTCCAACACCAACAACACCTTCCTCTCTCCTCTCCACTAGCTAAACCCACGAGGTGCGGTCGGTTTGGGGCGTATTTATAGTCAAGTACACAGACACTCCTCCACCACGAATACAACCAATCACGGACAAGTGACAAAAACGAAACTTAGGAAAAAAACGCGGCAGTAATGGAAAAACACTGCCGTAACAGACATGTGACGCATTCGTAAAAAAACACATTAAACTCGGCCGCAAAATAACAAAATCGGCCGCATTATACACCAGAAAACCACGAATGACATCGACATCGGACAACACCAAAAATACGAATACGACAGCTTAGTAAATCCATCGTAATCAATTCAAAAAGTTGCAGGTTTACACTGTCGATGTCATTCGTGAATGAACTTTAACAATTTTTCGGAAAATACGAATGTTAGTAAATGTACCCCTTGGAGGGCAGCAGAGGCCGCGGCAGGCATGATACATGATTCTGAGAACCTGCAGCAATAACACAGTAACGGCGGCGGAGGCCGCGGAGGACGGGAGACGCCATGTTGGATTCAAACATGGCGCCGCTGTGGTAGTGTCTCAGAATGACAGGAGGGATGTGCAGAGTGTTGACACAGATGAGATCCGGATTTGGAACGCTGGGCCAGTCTCAGAAGACACCTAAACGGCAGGTAATGGCGTCCAGATACCCGGATCGTGACACCAAAGAGGACACCATATTCATATCCCCGCCAACAATGAGAGAGGTATGCGAATATGGGCGGAGAATATTAGTTATTTCTAGGTAGAATGATTTATCATAGACAGCCGGGGCATAAATATTGCACAAGGTTAATCTGGTGCCCTCCAAGGTGATATCTAACACAACAAATCTGCCTAGAGGGTCGATAATCTGATGATGTATGTCAAACTCCACCCCCTTACGGATAAGGATAGCAACTCCCCGTGCCTTTGAAGAAAATGAAGAAAACACCACAACCTCTTGTCTAAGCATAGTAAGTTTAGCATGTTTAGGGGGGGGGGTCAGGTGTGTCTCTTGGAGCATAGAGACATCAGCTTTTATCTTATTTAAGTAGGTAAGGATACGTCTCCGTTTAATAGGAGAGTTAATACCCCTAACATTCCACGATATTATATTAAGCTGTGACATCTATACCAACAGCGGGGGAGTAGAGAAAGGTAGCAGTCGGTCTCATGAAGAAAGGCAGCTTCCCGTCATTAATCCAGAGTATCATAAACATAAATATTCCCCACCACAGCCAGGCAAACATCTGTAGGTAAAAAGTAGCAGAGAGGAGAGTAAAAGAAGTCGGAAAGAAGAGAGAAAGGTAAAGACAAAAGTTAAGACAAATATAACATATGAATGCGTCCACACCAGCATGCATCAGTATGGACTTTCAGCGTGAACCCGCTGCAATGTAGAACAATAAAAATAACAAATTAACCAACAGGCAATATTAAGATAAGCAACTCAAGAGATCGCCCTAATGACCCTTATACAGGGAAAAGGAAATGTCTTCGAAATGGTCGTGGTAGGGGCTAAACTTAATCCACCTCGTATTAGAGGAGAATTATCAACTATATCAACCAGTAGATGAACATGGATGAATTCCCGGTATCAGGTTTCAGTCATTAACTGTAGCTCCGTTTGGGGAGGATGGATGTGAGGTCAGGGATAATCTCGCAGATTCTCCAAGTTCCGTTACATAGCCCTTGGCCGAGTCTGCTGAGGTGAAATCCTTCGGGCCTTGTGGGGTGAAAATGCGTAGCCGCGCAGGGTAGAGAAGGGCAAATCGGACGCCATTTTTCACCAGCTGAGAGCAGATTGGAGACATTTCCCTTCTAGCTCTAGAGACTTCCGCAGAATAGTCCTGAAATAGGAACAGTCGCTGTCCATCCCATTGAAGTGGGCCCTTGTTTCGAGCCGCAGACCATATCAATTCTTTGTGTCTGAAATTTAAGCATTTGAAAATGACCGGTCGGGGTCTAGATTGGTTAGAGTCACGCGGGGGACCCAATCTATGAGCTCGTTCGATTTCCATCGAGGAGAGTTCTTCGGGAATACCTAGAAGGTCTGGTAAGTCGGAGATGAGGAATTTCAGTAGGTCAGGGCCTTTCAGTGATTCTTTAAGTCCCACAATCCTCAGGTTATTGCGTCTCGAACGATTTTCCAAATCATCCATCTTCATCATCATATGTTGACGCGAGGTCGCTAAAGATACGAATTGTTCTTTAAGATCTTCTATTTCCTTAAAGTTAACTCCAATTCTATTCTCGTTCACCGAGATTCTGCGGGTCATTGACCCAAGTTCTGATTTCAAGTCTGATACTGCGGTCATAAATTTATCAGCTTGAGCTTGTAGCAAAGGTTCCACGGTTTCTTTAATCGCTTTCACTATTTCCGAATAGGAAGGTGGAGCGGGGGGAGCTTTTGGGGCCATGGTAGATGGTGTTTCAACCGCGATGTCTAGGCAGACAGGTTGGGAGGATAGTGGTGGAGAGGTGGTGCTTGGTTCTCCGCGTTTATTACCACTTCTATATCGTTGAGGTTTTGGTGTAGAGGAACTTAAGAATTTGTCCATAGTAATAATTACGAGCTCATGAGGGTCGGACAGATGACATAATTTGCCTTAGAAAAGTGGGGATAGGTCTACATCACAGCTGCGGGTGACGCGACTTCACATGTCGGCGTGCTTTATGGGAAGCTGAGAGCGGGTGTAGTTCTCCTAGTCGGAGAGATGCAATTGTGTTTACCAGGTATAAAGTTGCTATCGCCACTATATGGGAGAGTAAGCAGCAAGACTTAGAGAGCGTGGAAATAATATCTGTGATGACAAATTTCAATTACAACGGCAATCCGGCCCGCGGCATCACCGTATAAACACGCCAGTTGAGTACTGATTAGTAGGTATGAAGATAGTCTCACTCACCTCCCACACACGTGGCGACGGGGAGGGGGGGGTAATTAGGAGTTGTAATTCACTTTGTGGCAGCAGACTGGAGAAATACTGACAGTTTCAGTAATCAACTGTGATGATAATGAGGGTAGTCAGCTTCACTATGGTAGGGTCCAGGGAACAACTAACAGAATGTCAAATTATGAGTAGTAAAGGATATGGGGAGGAGGAGATGATGAGATGGTGCCCCTATAAATGATGTAATGTTAGGTAGATCTCCCCCAGCATGAGCATGGCAGCTGCAGTCTTCCTCACTCTCACAGCCCCCCTCCTGTCTCTCCCTATTACAGTAGGAGCTACTACCAGGGGGAGAGGGGTGTAGGGAAGGTACCTCAGTGTCTGTTGATTTTTACTGCAGGCTGAGGGAGCGCTGCGCCGCCGCAGCACCGGAAGTGCGGGTCCGCGGCTTTCTTCCGTCTACGAGCGCCGGGTCCCAAGCCCGTTGTACGGGGCACCGGTGTCGGCGTAGGGGGGGTCCCAGGCACTCCCCAAGTGGTTGCAGGGTCGGCCCGTGTGATCCGGCGGCCGCGGTCAGCTTCGGCGCCGCGCGCCCCTTGGAGCTTCTCGGCGGGTCAGCCTTAGAAATTTAGTCCGCGGCTCCGGCGTCCAGTGCAGGCCACAACCCGCAGAGACCGTGAAAACGATCTCCCGGCTCCGCGACTCGGCACATAGACACCCCGAGCCACAGGTGGGTTATGAGGGCAGTATGGGGGTAGTTTGTTTAAAAGTAGATGGATTATTTTTTAAAGTGAACAGGAGCTCTGAATTTTTGCTGCCAGTCGCCTCTCCAGTCAGGCCACGCCCGCCGACAGGTTCAGCATTTAACAATATATTGTCCTGTTAATGTCCACAATAGTAGGGGATACACCACTCCATTGAGCATGCAGGCAGTGGGCCATAGAGGGTCACACTCAGTTATATCCTGCATCTTGGACTTACATACTGAATGCAGGAACAGGCTGGCCAAAAAATACGTGACGTGACGCTGGCATGGCTGCATCCGTCATATATATATACTGTATATATATACCGCAAATTAGAGCCGGCACTGTTCCTAAAGAGACAGCTTGCTCCGGTGCCCTCTGGAAAGAATCTGATAGAAATCCACTGGCACAAAACAGCGGCACTCGGAGGCGTTTGTAAATGACAGATAATGTGTATTTCACATCAAGAAACCGATGTTTCGGAAGCTCACCGGCCCCTTTGTCAAGGTGAGTAACAAACATTACAAACAATTACATACCTTTTAAGAGAGAAAGAACCCGCCAGTGAATCGCGCCCACCTGTAACCATGATAGTCCGTACGCTTCTGGTCTCCTGGGCTCCACGTCACTGCAACAGCACCGGCTAACCACGGTAACCAGTACGCACACTATGCAGACCGCAGCGCTGGAATACAAATATCACAGAAAAAGTGAAACACTGAACACTAGACCTGACAACAAGCCCACAGAAAAGACAGAAAACAATAAAAGCAAGTTTTACACATATAGAAGGAGGTTCTACACATATAAAGTAACAACTAGGAACAGAATGGGTACAGCCGCATAACGTATTTCAGCATCTATGGACATGAAATAGTGTGGTATTAACCAACTTGTAAACTAGGATACTTGGGATGAATAATTATGGCTCCCGAGTAATCATAAATAAATAGTTGTTTTTATTTTAATTTTTATATTATTTTATTGCAATCGCTGTACTTGCGGACACCACTTAACCGGTGTCTGAGCCGGTCTCCATCGGAAACTAGTGACTGCCTGGCCCTTTGTCTGCATAACAATAAATACAAAAAAGTGTAGAAAATGTGAACGGAAAAAGCTGTGAAATAAAAATGGTGATAAGCAATAAAAATGTGGAGGAAAAAATGAGAGTATATGGCACTAAGTCCATTCTCTGTAAATGTGAAGGAATGTTGTGCTCTAACTTACCAAGTTGCCACATATTGTTATGAAAGGACTAACCCAGAAACCACCGTACATGATAATCTAGTGTTTAAATCCCATTATATCAATTACTTACAAAAAGTGTTGATTTAAAGATGACAAAGTCTACATCCAGAGTTTCATGTCCTCTGGAGAATTTAAGTGTATAATAATCTGATAATGTCCCGAATAGGTTGTGTGTATCAAAGAATGACTAATCAAATAATAAAGTGACTTGAAACTAAACGGGGGCCTGCAATTAGTTCCGTGTATGCCAGATTAGATAACAAAAGGACTACTAAAGCTCAAAATACAGTACTTAAAAATCTAATAATAATGTATATCTACATCAGGGTTCATAAATCAAAACATCCCAAGAAAAACGTCCCAAGGGAAAAAAAATTCAAGAAAAACACTGTCATATATTGAAAAAAGTTTTTTGACTATTATATGACTATCAAATAGAGAGGACCTCAAAGTCCCTACTAAATTATCTCATTATTAGTGATTTTTCTACAGGTCAATCAAACACACTCTACACAATCTTCTCGTTAAGTCCATTCGGGCTGATAGTGTTAAGGGTAAGATCCACTTGGCTTCCACCTAGACGAGTCTACGATCCTGTCACCTCCACGAAAGAACCATCAAAGAACATCCATGGAGGTGACAGGGATCGTAGACTCCTCCATGTGGAAGCCAAGTGGGTCTTTACCCTTAACACTATCAGCCCGAATAGGTGGGCGCCCTGTGGAACCAATGTACCTCGCAGAAAGAGATTTAACCATGGTAAGTCTACTATAAATCTTTTCTGCAGCGGGGTACATTGGTTTCCACAGGGAAACATCGAGGATGTCCTAAAGCAGTTCCTCGTGGGAGGGGACGCACCGTAGCGGGTATGAGAACCCGGCATCCAAAGGAAGCATCCTGGGAGGCGGAAGTATCAAAGACATAGAACCTAATAAACGTGTTCACTGAGGACCATGTAGCCGCCTTGCACAATTGTTCAGAGGACGCGCCTCAGCGGGCTGCCCAAGAAGGTCCAACAGACCGAGTAGAATGGGCTTTGATAGCAGCAGGAGCTGGGAGTCCAGCCTGTGCATAGGCTTGTGCAATCACCATTCTAATCCATCTGGCCAAGGTTTGCTTATTTGCAGGCCAGCCACATTTGTGAAAACTAAAAAGTACAAAAAAGGGTATCTGACCTCCTAATAGAGGCAGTCCTCTCCACATAAATACGGAGACCGCTTACCACATCCAAAGACCGCTCTTTGGAGGACAAATCAGAAGAGATAAAGGCCGGAACCCAATCTCTTGATTAAGGTGAAAAGATGACACCACCTTAGGCAAATAACCAGGGCGAGTTCTAAGAAATGCCCAGTCATGGTGAAATATCAGAAAGGGTGGATGACAGGACAGAGTGCCTAGGTCTGACACCCTCCTAGCAGAGGAAATAGCCAGTAGGAACAGGACCTTGACCGTGAGCCATTTAAGGTCCACTGACTCAAAAGGCTCAAATGGAGACTCTTGCCGGGCATTCAGGACAACAGACAGGTCCCATGGAGCCACAGGAGGTACATAGGGAGGCTGAACCCATAAAACAACCTGAGTGAAAGTATGAACATCCGGAATAGATGCAATTTTTCTCTGAAACCACACAGACAAAGCAGAGATATGAACCTTGAGGGAGGCCAGCCGAAGACCAGGCCTTGTTGCTGAAAAGCCAGAAGTCTGGAAGTACTGAATTTGTATGCATCGTAATTCTTAGCAGCATACCAGGTGAAGTAAGAATTCCAGACCCTGTAATAAATCCGCGTAGATGCCGGTTTGCGGGCCTTCAGCATAGTTTGGATAACCATCTCGGAGAATCCTTTGGCCCTTGGGAGTGAAGCTTCAAAAGCCACGCCGTCAAAGCCAGTCTGGCCAGGTACGAGTAGACACAAGGGCCCTGAACGAGGAGGTCTGGGCATTGAGGAAGTAGAAGAGGACGCTCCATCGATAGACCCTGCAGTTCTGAGGAACAGTGCCATCTTGGCCATGCTGTAGCGACTAGAAGTAGTATTCCTCCTTCCTATTTGAACTTCCTGTACCCTGGGCAGGAGTGACACTGGAGGGAACACGTATGGAAGATGAAAATTCCATGGAATTGCCAGTGCATCCACAAACGCTGCTTGAGGATGCCTTGTTCTTGATCCAAAGAACGGAACTTTGTGATTGTGTCGAGACGCCATCAGGTCTACATCTGGTAGGCCCCACTTGTCCACTAGGAGTTGAAAGACTTCCTGATGAAGACTCCACTCTCCGGCGTGCATGTCCTGATGACTGAGGAAATCCGCTTCCCAGTTGAGGACTCCTGGAATGAACAATGCCCATATTGGGAGCAGATGGCGTTCCGCCCAACGAAGGATTTTTGGCACTTCCAACATTGCCATGCGGCTTCGAGTGCCGCCTTGATGGTTTATGTATGCCACCGTGGTGGTGTTGTCTGACCGTACTTGCACAGGCCTGTTCTGTAACAGAAGCAGGGCGAGAGACAAAGCATTGAACACTGCCCGCAATTCCAGAATGCTTATCGGTAGGAGTGATTCCTCCATGGTCCACTGACCCTGGAAAGAGTGTTGCTACAACACCACGCCCCAACCACTCAGACTGGCGTCCGTAGTCTGTAGGACCCAGTTGGGGATCCAGAAGGGACGGCTCCTGCTCAACTGCTGGTCCTGTAGCCACCAGGTCAGCGACAGACGAACCTCCGGAGTCAAGAAGATCATGTGAGACCTGATCCGATGAGGCAGGCCGTCCCACTTGGAAAGGATTAACCTCTGCAGACGGCGGGAATGAAATTGAGCATACTCTACCATGTCAAATGCCGACACCATCAGGCCTAGTATTTGCATCGCTGAGTGTATCAACACTCTTGGGCGAGAGAGGAAATATCTGATCCTGTCCTGAAGTTTCAGGACCTTCTCTGGTGACAGAAACAGCCATTGGCTGTGTGTGTCCAGCAGTGCCCCCAGGTGCACCATGCTTCAAACTGGGACCAGTGAGGACTTCTTCCAGTTGATGAGCCACCTGTGGGCTTGTAGGAAGTTTACTGTCAGTTGCAGATGACTGAGGAGGACAACGTGGGAGTTTGCCACAATCAGCAAGTCGTCCAGATACGGCAGGATCCTGACTCACTGCCATAATCTTGGTGAAGATCCGAGGAGCCATGGCCAGTCCAAATGGCAGATCCTGGAACTGAATAGTGTAGGTTGCCAGTAGTAAACCACAGATATTGCTGATGCAATATGGCAATAGGTATATGCAGGTAAGCATCCTGTATATCCAGGGATACCATATAATCTCCGGGTTCCATGGCCAGTACAATTGAATGCAGTGTTTTAATACGGAACTTGGACACTCTCACAAACTTGTTCAGTGATTTGAGGTTGAGTATGGGCCGGAAAGATCCATTGGGTTTCGGTACTAGAAACAGGGCCGAGTAGTATCCTCTGCCTCTCTGGGACAGAGGTACTGGCACCACCACTCCGGTATCCAGGAGGGAACGCACAACCAAATGAAGAGCTTGTGCTTTTAATGGATCTGAAGGGATAACTGTGGTGCAAAACTGTTGAGGGGGACGTCTCTTGAAAGAGACTGCATACCTGTGAGAGACAACTTCTCGCACCCACGCGTCTGAAGTGGTCTTTAACCAGACTTGGGTAAATTGCAGAAGTCGGCCTCCCACCCTGGGGTCCCCCAGGGGGAGGCTCGCCCCATCATGCAGCAGGCTTGTCATGTTTAGAAGCAGGCTGAGGGGCTGCCCAGGATTGTTTAGCCTTAGGGATTCTGGTTTTGGAAGCACAAGATTGTCTCAGGTATGTCTGACCTTTTGATTTCCCTTGAGGTCGAAAGGAGTGAAAAGTGGTACCTTTTGCCTTGTGTGCAGAAGGACTTGTATTTGGGAGAAATAAGGTCTTTTTGGAGTCCAGGTCCACCTTCCATTACCTCAACCACAGAATATGGCAAGCCAGGATGGACATAGTTGCTGCCTTGGCTGCCAATACACCTGCCTCAAAGGATGCCTCCTGTATGTAATAGGCGGCGGTGGTAATATGAGACAGGAATTGTCTGGCATTGTCAGATATATCCGTGGGCAAATCATCCTCTAATGCCTGAACCCATGCTTCAATTCCTTTTGCAGCCCTGGAGGCTGCTACAGTGGGTCTATGTACAGCACCTGTAAGGGGTGGTATTCATGTGACCAGCGGTCGGGAGACCGACAGTCACATGACCTCCTCCAACATCCCAACCCCTCACTATCCCGATGGTCGGCATGCCGCCCAACAGGGACTATTTCCACTCGTGGGTGTCCACCACACCCATAGAGTGGGAATAGAACCCATGGTGGCCGCAGGTCGCCACCGAGCCCGCAGCGTGGCAAGCGCAGTGAGCCCGCAAGGGGCTTGCTGCACTCGCCCCTCCCCGCCGGGATCCTGGCGTTGGTATGCTGCCGGGATCCCGTCATCGGTATGCTGACCGCCGGTCAGCCATACTACACCCCCTGCAAGGGAGTAAATAGACTTCAGGCATCCCTCCACACGCTTATCTGTCAGTTCCTTCAGTGAGGCGACTGTGGTGACAGTCAGAGTGGATGACACCACCAGACGGGTGACATGGGAATCCAGCAGCGGTGAATTTTCCCACTTGTTACACAACTCTGCAGAAAGAGGATAGCAAGCTACCATCCGTTTAGACAGGGAGAATTTCTTCTGTGGAGTAATCCAGGGTTCCCATCGTATGTTCACTAAATGTTCAGAATGTGGTAATAATGTTTTTGTTACCGTCTGACGTTTAAACTTATCAGGTTTCTTAGACACCGTAGTGGAATCCTCATCATCATCTGATATTTGCAGGATCTGCTTAATAGCAACTACTAGGTCAGGGACATCAACCTGTGTTATAGATTCCTCGTCAGAAACAGCTGTGTCAGTGTCTGGCGGGACAGTATGTTCCCCATTGTCATTAGAAGAATCTTCTGAGAGATTAGTGGATTGTGAGGAGGAAGTAGCCCGTTTAGATGACCCCATGACTCGAGAGTGACTTGGGGCAGTCTTATGTCTAACCAAGGATTGATTCAATTGCTGCAACTGGGTAGACAAATTATCCACCCAAGGCGGATTTACCATAGGGACAATATGTGACTGTAATGGCACTGGAGGTTCCATAGGGGGCATAAGGCGTGTCACAAGCGTATTTAGCATAGATTAGAATGCCGCCCAAGGTAGCTCCTGATTGGTTACAGGAGCTACAGACTGACTGGGAGATGTATGGCACATAGTACACAGACCCTCATACAAAACTTCCCCCTCAGACAAATCCTTGGCGCATGCGCTGCATGATGCAGGAGCGTCCCCAGATTTCCCGCCCATTTTGTTAAACATTTTCAGAGATGTAACAGCAGAGCATATTAGTACGATACAGCCAGACAGAGTACAATACCTGCGAATAAATCCCCTAGTATGTGACAGTGTACACAGTACACACCAGCGAAAAAATCCGGTACTATGTGACTGCATACACGGGGTAATTCAGACCTGATCGCACGCTAGCTATTTTTTGCAGTCCTGCGTTCGCTTAGTCACCGCCCACCAGGGAGTGTATTTTAGCTGTGCAAGTGTGCGATTGCATGTGCAGCCGAGAGGTACAAAAAACTTTGTGCAATTTCTGAGTTGCCCAGGACTTACTCAGCCGCTGCGATCACTTCAGCCTTTCCAGGGCCGAAATTTGATGTCAGACACCCACCCTGCAAATGCTTGGACATGCCTGCATTTGTCCAACCACTCCCTGAAAACGGTCAGTTTCCACCCACAAATGCCTTCTACCTGTCAATCTCCTTGCGATCGGCTGTGCAAAACCCATCACACAGCAACGATACACTTTGTACCCGTGCAACATGCCTGCGCATTGCAGTGCATACACATGCACAGTTCTGACCTGATCGCAGCACTGCAAAAAAATGCTAGCGAGCGATCAGATTTGAATTACCCCAACAGTACACAACACCAGCGAATAAATTCGGTATTATGTGATGAGTACACAGTAGAATACACTTAACGGTAAATACTGTGAAGCACTGTATATGTGACCCAGACGCACCTTGGGAGTCATTCGACCCAATTTCAGCGTGCTTTCGTTCGCACAGCTGCGACCGGGTCACTACTGCACATGCTCGGGGGCTGCAGTGCGCACGCGCATCGTTGCCCGGCGACAGCCATCGCCGGGCAACGACGCTGACAGCGGAAAAAGCGGTTGCAGCGGTGATCGTAAGAAGATTGACTGCAGAAAGGCGTTCCGGGGCGTCAACTGACCGATGGAGACCGTATTTGGGGAGTGGTAAGAAAAACGCAGGTGTGTCTAGGCGAACGGTGGGTGGATGTCTGACGTCAAAGCCGAGCCCATCATTGCTGGATCCGTCGCACAGGGTAAGTATGTCCAGGGCTGGTCTTGTTTTGCAGGAAACTTTTTTAGCATAGCAGGGCTGCACACGCGATCGCAGCCCTGCTATGCTAAAATACACTCCCCCATAGGCGGAGATTAGTTGTTCGCACCAGCAGCAAAAAGTTGCTTGGTGCGATCAACTCGGAATGAGGGCCTTTGTCCCTTAGGGTACAGAATACAGTGATAAAGGTGGGATACACTGAAAGTGAAATCCACACAGCAGATACAGGCACACACAGTCACAGTGACAATGCAGATAATAATTTTAGTAAGACAATAAAACTGCACTGGACTATTATATGTATATTATATACAACAATGCATGGTCTGAGACCGGATGTATTTATCAGAATACTCGTACAATATATTCTGGCACAGGTACACTTGTTCTTAACTAACGCTGTCTTTATATTGACATGTAGAATACTTAAGTGTCTGTAAAATCACAGTGCTGATGTACAGACGGATTTACAGGGGAGACTTTGCCCTGCGGAGACCATTCGCAGCTATGCTTAGAAGATGGCGTCCAGCGTCTCAGTCAGGGAGTGAGGGAGAGTGTGAGGCAGCTCCAGGGTGGGAACACCAACTGTAGATGACGCCCTGGGCCGGGGGAGGGGCTACAGGTCAAGCGCCATCTCCCCTATGCTGGTCTTCATCACCTGGTACTATAGAGCCTTATTAAAGTGGGCATTAGTACACCCGACCTGTACTCCTATGCAGTGGCGTAAGTTCGCCCCAGTCGCCCGGAGGCATTATAAAATGTTGGTGCCCCCCCACCACTCCTATACATATAGGGATATATATACATATAGGGATATATATATATATATTTATATATATATATATATATATACACATACGCCATATGTAGATATCTGGTACACAGGGTGAACAGTAGCAGTGTACTCAGGCGCCTTTCAAAATAGTATAGATACACACACACACACACGCCTCTTTTCTTTGCACACACACGCCTTTTTCACTTAAAACACACACACCTCTTTCACTTACACACACACACACACACATCTTTTTCACTAACTCGCACGCCTCTTTCACTTACACACGTCTCTTTCATTTACACACACACCTTTTTCACTTACACACACCTCTTTCACTAACTCACACGCCTCTTTCACATACACACACGCCTTTCACTTACACACACGCTTTTTTCACTTACACACAATTACACACACACGTCACTTTCACTTACTCACAATTACACACGCACGCCACTTTCACTTACATACACACGCCACTTTCACGCAATTACACACATGTGTCACTTTCACTTGCACACACACAAATTACACAAATGCCTCTTTCACTTACACACCCACACACACACACAATTGCACACACACCACTTTCACTTATACACACGCCACTTTCACTTACACACAATTACACACACACGTCACTTTCACTTACACACACAATTACACAAACACACATGCCTCTTTCACTTACACACACACACACAATTACACACACATGCCACTTTTACTTACACACAATTACACACACACACACACACACACACACACATGCGTCTTTCACTTACACACACGCCACTTTCACTTACACACAATTACACACACATCACTTTCACACACACAATTACACAAACACACACATGTCACTTTTACTTACACACAATTACACACACACGCCTTTCATTTAAACACACAACTTTGCTTTAAAAAACACAGACACACACCTCACTTAAAAACATTCACACACATAAACACAGTGCTGCCAACATTTATTAACGATACCCCCCCCCACACACACAAACATACACATACACCACACACATACACACACACACAATGCAGCAACTGGAGGCAGGTGGTGCCAGTGCCTACCTGTTGCTATCCCCAGGACGGAGGAAGAGAGAGCTTCAGCCGGCCAGCTCTGTTGGAAGTCCTGTGAGCAGCTGTGCGCTAGAGCTCCCCCTAGCTGCAGCCAGCTGTCAGCTGAGCTCTCGTCTCTGTGCATAGATACGAGGAGGCAGCTGCTGCTGCTGCCGTGTCCACAGCTCCTCCGTCCACTCGCGGCGATGGATTGTCGGGTGGGAGGCAATGGAGAAGTGCCCCCTGCAGGTCAGGAGCCCGGCGGCAGCCATCTCCATTGCCTCCCACAGTTCCGCCACTGCTCCTATGCCCTGGTGGATAAAGTGGGGTCCCTGCTTAGTGACAGTGTCCTCGCCAGCGTCGCAGTCCGTTTCCCTAGACTGAGATTGGAACGCGATTTAATGGCGGGTCCCACCTAGGAGACCCTCTTGCCTCCTCCCTTCGTAGCAGCCATGCAAACCAGGAGAACGCTGCGACCGTGTGCCCAATGCCGGAGCGTCACAGCCGCAAGTACCCGGGAACTGAGCCAGCAGGAGTATGCGATGCCGTTGGGGAGTTGACGGGTCCACAGCACAGAATGTCACCCTGACATAAAAGTGCTGCGGCCCTTGAAGTCTTCTAATAAAAGCTTTTTCAGGGTTGCCCAGTGCAGCCCCCCTGTTAAGTGACCTGCTCTGCAGGGCACCAACTCGAAACTGAGCTCACAGTGCCTGGAGGCGGGGTTATAGAGGAGGCCCCAATGCATCATGGGACTGTCTAAAGCTTTAGCCTGTTGGTGCCTGGATCAAGATCCATCTCTACACCCCGATGTTTCCTTGTGGAAACTAATGTACCCCGCTGCAGAAATGTATAATAAAAATATATAAATCAGAACCGGATTAATGCAGGGGTGACAGGGGTGGCCATTCCCTGGCACATTAGGGACTTACACACCCTGCATTTTTAGGAGTCTTCCTTCAGCAGCTCAGGCCGCCGAGGAGCTGCCCCACAGTCAGGCCCAAATATAATAAGCCTTAACAGGAGATAAATCTAAGACGGATAAAGGGGTAAATGTATGAAGTGGAGATATGGGGAGAAGCGGTATCAGCGCATGTTATGTGCACTTTACCGCTTCTCCCCATGTATGATGGCTGCACAGTGTGTCTATATCAGTGCTGCCATCTAAAAGTTAGCAGGCCGATATGCAAGGGCAATGTATGAACGGTCAGCATCACTGACCATTCTGACATGGCCTGCAGGTGGAGATGCCCATACACCGCAGCAGGGACAGACCTATCCCTGCCTGTGGCGGATGCCGGCTCCAGACTGCGCTGGGGATCTCGCATAAGTAGCGCCCCCACCACCCTTAACCTGGCCCTGATATATATATATACTGTATAGCAAACAATCTCAGCCGGCAGTCCAAAAAATCAATCCATTACTTGCTCCGGTGCCCTCCCTCAGTCAGCAAGACTGTAAGTAATCGGAAATCACAGCGGCACTCAGGAGACTTTTTGCTAGCAGTAGCGTTTTATTGCCAAACGTGCATCCAACACATGTTTCGGGCTACAGCCCGTCGTCAGGGATGAGTGTGCAATGTTACAAATGTGTCTTAAATACCCTCAAAGACATACACCCTGTAATTATAATTATAAAATGCGCTCACCTGTGAAGCCGCTGCTGGATCCAAACACCGCTGTTCGTTGCCGCCCTCGTGTCACGGCGGATGACGTCATCAGCCGCCGCCTGCTCATGGCGCTCACCTGTCCCATCCAAAAGACGTGCACAGTGAGTCATAACCCACGGGCGGCCGCCGACGCGCTCCCTTGCCACTGATACTGGCCGTCTGAAACGGGTGATGTCATCAACAGCAGCCCACACCAGGAGAGCACTACCGTAACCATAACAACTGTTGTAAACAAACAGAAAAACATAAACATTTGAAAAAGCATACAACATGTATTACACAAACAGTTAAAAATTAATTAAAAAACAGCACAAGGACATGGACTATGAATATGTCCCCAAGATATAATAATAGAAAATTTTACAAATGCATATTGTGCACAGCCCATAGTAATATACTCTTTATCGCTCACATGATGAATAATATAAACCAGGTTATGCAAGAACTAATCTGTTATATAAATTAACAGCATTATCTGGAACATTATAAGAAACAGTGCAATCCCAAAACCTTATTAAGTCCCTTAGGTGCAAGGGTGTCCAATCTATAAATCCACCTGCTTTCTAACTGGAGGAGCTTTTTACCTCTATTACACACACCCCCCCCCCCGATTAGAAGCAGGAACATGATCAATTAATTTACAACGAATACTCGCTATGCTGTGTGAAGCTTGCACACAGTGACGGGCAACTGGCTGGTCACTTCTTCCAGTTTCTAATGCCGCTCGGATGGCGGATCTGTGGTTGTCCATTCTCTCCCTGAACTGTCATTCTGTCTTGCCCACGTAATATAACCCACATGGGCAAGACAGAACGTAGATGACAAATCTGGATGTGCAAGTAAGGGGAAAATTGATAGTGATTTTTTTTCCCTGATCTAGGGTAGCTAATTGTATTACCCACTAAAAGGGATCTGCATGTTACACACCCAACACAATGATAACTACCCGCCTTTCTGGTCAAAAAATGGGACACTGGTTTACATTTTATCATTTCAGTGACATCTAATTTTACCAGCTGATCTTTTAAGTTCTTACCCCAAGTATAGGCAGGCATCAACCGTGTGTTATGCAAAGAGGGGAGGTCTCTATCAGAACTAATAATAGGCCATACTTTTTTGATCTCTTTCTTAGTTACATCACTGGAATTAGTGTACCTGTTTACCCATGGTATTTTCTTAATTGGTGACCCTGACCATTCTGACATGGCCTGCAGGTGGAGATGCCCATACACCACAGCAGGGACAGACCTATCCCTGCCTGCGGCGGATGCCGGCTCCAGACTGCGCTGGGGATCTCGCATAAATAGCGCCCCCACCACCCTTAACCTGGCCCTGATAGAGATATATATATATATATATATATATATATATATATACACAGTATATACACCATATTGGGTATAGATGTAATTGATATATACAGACACTTACACATACAAGTATATATATCTCTTATAAACTAGTGTGAAAAGTGCATAGAAATTTGAAAGTGTGTCCAACCAACAGTGGCTACCCGCATTGCAAGTGGACATACGGCTTTGCTAGCTAGGGAAAAAGTGTCCAAGTAGAATGTGGGCAAGTAATCACCAGTTGCAGCAATGTTTGTACCCAGCAGCATAACAAGGCAGCAGTGCACCCTTTGTTGTGCTCCTGAGCACATTGCATCATGAGTGGGGGCAGGGCTGCCAGCTTCGGGAAGTGCAGGGTATATGCCTGGAGTATCCAAAAGACGCTTCGGGCTGCACTGCTGTGGTGATACTCAGGGCTGGATTAAGCCTTGGGAGGGGCCCGGGGGAAGGAGGGTGTATATTAGATTGTGCATACCACCCAACATGACCCGTTCCAGAAGGGACAAAATGCTCTCTACCTGGACTTCCCTCTTAATATATCTTTGGTGTCACCTGTGTTGAACTATTTAATGGATAAGAAAGGTATTTCAACACAGGTGATTGCAATCATAAATTAGGAGGGAAGTCCAGGTAGAGAGCAGTTTGTCCCTCCTGGAAAAGGTCATGTTGGGAGGTATGGATTGTGTATATTCAATTTAAACCAATAGTGTAGCATGGAGAAAGGGTTCTTGGATAGTGCTGCCCCCAGGGCTCTCTGTGACAATATGGCTTGCACACCCCTACTTACAGCTCTGTCTGTCACAGATGGGACACACTTTGTAGAATTATTATATAGACTAGTAGAGTTTGACCCATCCTACGACAGGTCCAGGTCTGTCCCTGTTCGCGTGTCTGTCATGTCTTACTGGCAGTGGGAGCCATAGTAGGGGTGGAGTCACACATCCCGCTTTAGATATACTGTATATATAAAACAGAAGTCTCTAGGCCCATTGCCCAAAACAAGCAGTATTCTTCCAAAGTTGCAGAAAGCAAAAAAGTGCAATTTATTGTAAACAAAAAATGCCTCCGGAAATGTTCCCAATCGTATCACTGTCTCTGCAGATTTGGGCTTATAAAGGAGTAACCAAAAAACATTTTCACTAACAGCTATATTTCGGTGGTTGACAGTTGGTGTGACCTCTGACCCTTCCCACCCACAAGCATCGGTTATGTCATTACTGACAATTTCAATACTGATCTACATCTGTGCATGCGGGGGTGCATTAGCTGATCAATTTTTTTTTAAAATGCGCCTCCGTTGTATTACACAGAGAGGCTGGCTGCTGGCCAAGTAGGGAGAGCTGCAGCTCCTCTCAGGCTGATCTCATGTGGGGCTGAGGTGCTGAGAGGTGAGATCAGTGGCGTAACTACTGCCCCCGCAGCCCTCGCGGTGGCTTGGGGGCGAGGGGCTGCGGGGGCGCCGCCACTGATTTAGAGCAGATTGACATGCAGACGAGCGTCCGCATGTCAGTCTGCTGTCTCTTCTCCCTCCCTGCTGTAACGGGACACGGAGGGCACAGCGCGCCGCGCGCGCCTCTCCAGTATCCATCCTGCGTCTCCGTCCATCTGGTCTAATAATGGAAGTGTCGTCCGTGAGCTCTGATTGGCTCACGAACCGGCACTTCCTTTATTAGACCAGAGAGACGGAGATGCAGGAGGGACATGAGAGAGGCGCGCGCTGTGCCCTCCTTGTCCCTCCTTCACAGCAGCGGGGGGGGGGGGGACACTGAGGGGGCATATATGGCACAGGGGACACTGAGGGGGTATATATGGCACAGGTGACACTGAGGGGGCATGTATGGCACTGAGGGGGCATGTATGGCACTGAGGGGGCATGTATGGCACTGAGGGGGCATGTATGGCACAGGGGGCATGTATGGCACAGGGGGCATGTATGGCACTGAGGGGGCATGTATGGCACAGGGGGCACTGAGGGGGCATATATGGCACTGAGGGGGCATGTATGGCACAGGGGGCACTGAGAGAGCATATATGGCACTGGGGGGGGGCACTGAGGGGGTATATATGGCACTGGGGGGGAAGTGTGGGGGCATATATGGCACTGAGGGGGCATATATGGCACTGGGGGGGGTACTGAGGGGGATATATGGCACTGCATGTGTACCTGGCACATGGGGGGGGGCTATATTTGGCACTGGGGGCACGTGAGCACCTGGCACTGTGGGGGAATATCTGGCACTGGGGGCATATGTGGCACTGGGGGCATGTGAGTACCTGGCACCGTGGGGGAATATGTGGCACTGGGGACATATGTGGCACTGGGAGCACAGCCCTAGCAACAAGCACTACCCCCTAGCAACGAGCATGACACCCAGTGCATGAAACACCTGGCAACGAGCATTACACCCTGAGCATGAAAACCCCTGGCACCGTGCATGGAACCAAGAGCATGAAACCCCTGGCAACGAGCATGACACCCAGTGCATGAAACCCCTGGCAACGAGCAGGTAATTTAAAAGTAATTAGAAGCCTTACTGTAGGACTTAATGTGTAATGGGCATTACGGTGTGTGGCATAATGTATCACGGACATTGCGGTGTGTGTCATAATGTGTCACAGGCATTACGGTGTGTGGCATACTATATCACGTGCATTGTGGTATGTGGTATAATGTCTCAGGGGCATTGCAGTGTGGCATAATGTATAACGGGCATTGCGGTATGTGTCACAGGTATTATGGTGTATGGTATACTATATCACGGGCATTGTGATATGTGGTATAATGTCTCAGGGTCATTGCAGTGTGTGGCATAATGTATCACGGACATTGCGGTATGTGTCATAATGTGTCGGGCATTACTGTGTGTTGTATACTATATCACGGGCATTGTGGTATGTGGTATAATGTCTCAGGGTCATTGCAGTGTGTGTCATAATGTGTCACAGGCATTGTATGTGCTATAATCTATCAGGGGCATTGCAGTGTGTAGCATAATGTATAACGGGCATTGCGATTCCTGTCGTCATGTGTCACAGGCATTACGGTGTGTGGCATAATGTGTCACAGGCATTACGGTGTGTGGCATAATGTGTCGGGGGCATTATGGTGTGTGCATATTGTGTCATGTGCATTATTGTGCGTGGAATAATGTCTAAGGGCCATTGCAGTATGTGGCATAATGTATACTGGGCATTACTATAAGGAGGAAAAATGACAAATAATGTAAGGGGCATGAATCAGGATTATTTTTCTTTCCAGTGGTGGCTAACGTCTGGGCGTGCAGGTTGCAAAACTGGGGTATAAGGAAGTATTTTCCTGCAATACCACGCCCCTTTATGCAAAGCCACGCCCATTCCAATGAAGCCACACACCCTTTTTGGCGACGCGCGCATGTTTGTCCATTTCATAGTGCCAATTATGGGGGATGGGGGATTGGGGGGGGGGGGGGGGGGGCGCCGAAGATTTTTTTGGCTTGGGGGAAAAAAACTTCTAGTTACGCCACTGACTCAGAGGACATCAGTGGCGTAACTACTGCCCCCGCAGCCCTCGCGGTGGCTTGGGGGCGAGGGGCTGCGGGGGCGCCACTGACTTAGAACAGATAGACATGCGGACGAGCGTCCGCATGTCAATCTGCAGGTCTCCTTCCCTCCGCCGCTGTAAGGAGGGACACGGAGCGCACAGCGCGCGCCCCCCTGTGTCCCTCCCTGGCTCTCCGGCTGTGCGCTCCGTGTCCCTCCAACACAAAGGAGGGGAGGGGGAGGGGAGCAGGCACTGTGGGGGACTATCTGGCACTGGGGGCATATACCTGGCACTGTGGGGGACTATCTGGCACTGGGGGCATATACCTGGCACTGTGGGGGAATATCTGACACTGGGGGCATATACCTGGCACTGTGGGGGACTATCTGGCACTGGGGGCATATACCTGGCGCTGTGGGGGACTATCTGGCACTGGGGGCATATACCTGGCACTGTGGGGGAATATCTGGCACTGGGGGCATATACCTGGCACTGTGGGGGACTATCTGGCACTGGGGGCATATACCTGGCACTGTGGGGGAATATCTGGCACTGGGGGCATATACCTGGCACTGTGGGGGAATATCTGGCACTGGGGGGAGCAGGCACTGAGGGGGCATATGTGGCACTGTGGGGGAATATCTGGCACTGGGGGCATATACCTGGCACTGTGGGGGACTATCTGGCACTGAGGGCATATACCTGGCACTGTGGGGGACTATCTGGCACTGGGGGCATATACCTGGCACTGTGGGGGAATATCTGGCACTGGGGGCATATACCTGGCACTGTGGGGGAATATCTGGCACTGGGGGCATATACCTGGCACTGTGGGGGAATATCTGGCACTGGGGGCATATACCTGGCACTGTGGGGGACTATCTGGCACTGGGAGCATATACCTGGCACTGTGGGGGACTATCTGGCACTGGAGGCATATACCTGGCACTGTGGGGGAATATCTGGCACTGGGGGCATATACCTGGCACTGTGGTCTGGCACTGGGGGGAGCAGGCACTGAGGGGGCATATGTGGCACTGTGGGGGAATATCTGGCACTGGGGGCATATACCTGGCACTGTGGGGGAATATCTGGCACTGGGGGCATATATGGCACTGGGAGCACAGCCCTAGCAACAAGCACCACCCCCTAGCAACGAGCATGACACCCAGTGCATGAAACCCCTGGCAACGAGCATGACACCCAGTGCATGAAACCCCTGGCAACGAGCATGACACCCAGTGCATGAAACCCCTGGCAACGAGCATGACACCCTGAGCATGAAAACCCCTGGCACCGTGCATGGAACAAAGATCATGAAACCCCTGGCAACGAGCAGGTAATTTAAAAGTAATTAGAAGCCTTACTGTAGAACTTAATGTGTAATGGGCATTACGGTGTGTGGCATAATGTATCACGGACATTGCGGTGTGTGTCATAATGTGTCAGGCATTACGGTGTGTTGTATACTATACCACGGGCATTGTGGTATGTGGTATAATGTCTCGGGGTCATTGCGGTGTGGCATAATGTATAACGGGCATTGCGGTATGTGTCATACTGTGTTACAGATACGGTGTGTAGCATAATGTATAACGGGCATTGCGATTCCTGTCATAATGTGTCGGGGGCATTACGGTGTGTGGCATAATGTGTCGGGGGCATTACAGTGTGTGCATATTGTGTCATGTGCATTGTTGTGTGTGGCATAATGGCTAAGGCCATTGCAGTATGTGGAATAATGTATACTGGGCATTACTATAAGGAGGAAAAATGACAAATAATGTAAGGGGCATGAATCAGGATTATTTTTCTTTCCTGTGGTGGCTAACGTCTGGGCATGCAGGTTGCAAAACTGGGGTATAAGGTAGTCTTTTCCTGCAATGCCACGCCCCTTTACGTGAAGCCACGCCCATTCCAACGAAACACACCCCTTTTTGGCAGAATAATTTTTTGACTTGGGGGAGGAAAATTTCTAGTTACGCCACTGGGTGAGATGTGAGGCGCATTTCAGCGGCTCTGTCACTGGTGTGTTCAGTTGCTCCCAGCAAGGGCACAGCGTGGAGTCTGTGTATATGTCGGGGACAGGCTGCGGGTGGACGCGGCACCGGTATTCGGTAAAGTATTTAACATGAGTGCAGAGACCGAGGGAGGAGGAGGGATGGGATGGGATGGTGTGGGATGACCGTGGTGCGGCTGTACTATCTGTCTACGGGGAGGGGGGGGGTGTATGATCTTGGTACCTGCACTGTCCGGAAGGAGGCGTGGATTTTGCTGCTTTTGGGGGTGATCTTAGTGTCTGAGCTGTCTGGAGGGATGCTGGGGGTGATCTGGATATATTTGCTGTCCATGGAGGGGTGGGGTTGCTGCTGGTGTGTGTGTGAGTGTGTGGGGGGGGGGGGTGTTCTTGATGCCTGCGCTGTCTGGAAGTGTGGGGGGGGGGGTTTGGACTCATGGTATTAGGGACTTTCTATCATGAGGTGCCCATTTATCTCATCTGAACAATTATCCGGTCACAAGGACCCAGCGGAACAGTAATCGCATTAAAGTGGTGAGGGAGGCATCGAAACCCTTGAAAGAGAGAGAGAGGGGAGGAAGCGAGAGCATAGGTAAATGCAGGGGGGGTTCCATTTGCCCTGAAACCCCCCCTTCCCCGCAGCCACTACATGCAGTATACAGTACTGGAGCTTCTGTGCATGCCCAGTGGCAGACGATTTTCCAACCAAGTCTGATGTGTGCGTGTCTGTGGAACTGAGTACCCAGTCATCGCACCAGAGAGAGAATCTGGTAAGTGGTTAACCGTGATCATTGGGACTGCGTATGTCTGACGTACTGTATTACATACACCGCACTGTGTTTGGGGCAGACTATAGCTTGTTACATGCTAATTATGCTTCCTTCATGGACTGGCAACAATCGCTCTAAAATCAAACATTTGGAAACCCTCCTCCAGAAATCCTGCTTGTTCCCATTGACTTATCTACTGCGCATGAGCAAATCACCGGGAAAATGACCACCATACCATTTTCCCTGTGATTCCTGCTGCTCTGCAGAGTTGGGTTGCTGGCAGGTGCAGATCTCCAAAGACAGTGGAGAGACAGGAGATCTGGGGACAGTCGCGTCACGTGGGACTCCCGCTGCTGCTGTGCGTGCTTCCCCGGCTCCTTCTCTGTCCCCCTGCTGTGAGCCCTGCCAGCGCCAGATCAGGTTGCTGAGGGGCTGGGGCGCCATTGTGTCCTGCACAGAGTGCCCCCCTGCTGGTGAGGGGCTCCTCATTTGGAGATCTGCTACAGTCTCCTTTGTTATATTTAGATGCCTGGAGGTGCCTGGCAGCCAGTGTGTTTTGGAAAGTTCCTTATTTTGGATAACCTGTGGAGAAGTGCTGCTAACCTTCCCCTGTGTATTACCAGCTTCAGTTACATCATCATACGTGCTGGTGTTTGGAAAGTGGGCACCTACAACTTGGACTGTCCAGTTCTGTTAAGACTCCCTCTGGACTCCTATTTGGTCATTGAGTGCTGCCTATTACCCCTCTCCCTGTTGCTGGTGCATCCACTACGACTCTAATCCGGTTGAAGTGGTGAGTGACATGCTGCTCTTGGAACATATTGCTTGACTGCTGCCATTTCTTCTGTGTGGATTTCCTATTTGTATTACCTGCCCCCGCTCTCTTGACATATCGGTGCTTTTGAGGAGATTTGTATATTGGGGGATCTCTGGTCAGCATTATTACCCCTCATATCCACTGTTCCTGTTTGCTGTCGACTACAATGGTTAAACATCATCATAATTTTGCGGCTGCTGCTGGGGCTAAATTGGAGAAGTTTTCCAGAAACCCCCCTGCACAACACCAACCTGGGGGGGCGGTACGCAGCTTGTCCCCTCACCGCCGTCTCCCTCTACTAGCTCCTCCTCTAGTGATGCCTCAGACACTGCTTTACAAAAAGTTCTGGATGCAGTGAATGCTAGCGAAGCCAGACTTGCGGACAAGATTGGCCAGGTGCAGGTGGACTTGTCTATTATACATCAGGATCTCCAATGGGTGCGGGAATGGGTTGGAGAAGTTGAAATGCGTATCTCCACGCTTAAAGACACTGTGTCACCGCTTGGGAGGCGCACTACAACCTGGGAATCCCAGATGTCTGAGGTGCATAAAAAATTGTCAGATATGGAAGGACGCTTACACCGAAATAATGTTCGTTTTATAGGTCTGCTGGAAAAAGAAGAGGGTGCCCACCCTGAAAAGTTCCTTAAGAAATGGTTACTCAACGTGTTTGGTGCAGAGGAATTTATGCCCCACTTTGCGGTGGAAAGAGCCCACAGAGTTCCCATGCGTCCATTACCTCCTGGTATGCCTCCCCGCACATTCATTGCTAAACTTCTTCACTACCATGACCGGGACGCCATACTGAAACTGGCACTATCCCCTTGCTTCTCCTAGCTGTCTATGTGCCGCCTCCCTACTCGCATGATATACTCAAAAAGTGGTGAGTTTTAAGGCGCTATTTTCACCGTACACCATCTGCTTGGGGGATTTTAACAATGTCCTTGATCATGCGTTGGATAGGCTGTCTGCGGAACCCACTCTCTCTCATTCAGGAAATACACGGATACTGTCTCTGAACTGGGCCTGATTGATCCTTGGAGGGTGAGGTACCCCTCTCTAAGACAGTATTCGTGTTTCTCTCATTCTCATGCCTCCTTTTCTCGAATAGACATGGCCTTCCTCTCTAAAGAGTTGGTTCCCAGGGTTCACAATGTTAGATATGAGAGGAGGGGCATCTCGGATCACTCTCCTATATCGCTTCATATAGATTTAGATTGTCAACGGGGCCAGGCGGTTTGGAAATTGAATGCCTTTTGATTGACACATATGGGAGAGGGATCTGATTTGGGGACTGCCTGGTTGGAATTTTTTTAACTTAATAAGGGGACGGTCATTATTTCAGTGTTATGGGATGCGTTTAATGCCTTCCTGAGGGGGACTTTGATTAAACGGGTGGCAAGTCTGAAATCCTTCTTTAAGAAGAAGGAAACTTACTTTGAAACTCGTGTTGTCGCTTCTGAACTGGCCTACCTGCAGGATATTATAGAAAGAGAAAAGAAGACTCTATCTTGGGGGCACTCTTTGAAATATAAATAGGGCCAGATATACCCTTAGGTATCATTAAAATATAACCTTTAATTGTATCTTTAAAATTAATAGGAATTTGAAAAGGAAAAATATATAAACACACACACAGGTTTATTCATATACACCTTGGGATCACTTGTCTATCACAAGGAGTTCAAAGAACACTGATTGCTCACTATGGAGCTTATTGGTTCAGAGAACACTGATTGCTCACCGAGGAGCTTGTTTTAATTATTTTTATTCACATTTTTTTATAACCAATTATGATCTCTCACTGTTTAAACAACCATATCATGAATAGGTATTGATTTACCGAACGTCAGCTCCTATATTCTCAAACACATGTATAATTATAAAAATTCAAAATTTGCCCAAATGGTATATACACAGTGTTGAGAGAAGCAGAATGCCCATCATATTTATATGGTATCTTATGCGCTCATTAGTAGCCCGACATAAATAGTTGGTATAGAGAGAAAAAAGGAAAGAGTAAAAAAGATGATCAGTATGCCATGGTACATTGCTTCTACTGTCTCACCGTCATGAGCTCAAGGTTTTTGTTAGCTCAGCGGCCGGTGGATGAGAGGGCAGCGACCTTGAAATTTCTGACCAGAAAGAGGATAAGTGGCCGTACTGCTTTCCCTGTTAGAGCGGATGGAATGTCTCGATATCCTAGGACATTGCAGGACACTGCACCGCAATCCAGGGATGAGTGTTAACCGAAATTGAGTACAATTCCTGTCTGTTTAATTTTCAGGTAATTGCAGGGAGATGATAGGGAGTGGTTCAATGTTAAACCAGTGCCGTGCACATTCTCACATAGAAATGCATTTATCAAAAAAGCCGTTCTCCACACAGGCTATTAGCAAAGTACTTTCCCAAATTTATTTTCAGGTATACTTTATCGGTATACTAATATTGTTAGGCTCACTTAACATAATTCATTATTTTCTCTAACATTTGACCATAGGTCACTGAACAATATGTGTTGGGCTAAAAAGTAGCAGCAAACCCAGCTAGAATGAAAAGTTTTTATGACCGCAAACCCAGTCCAGCCGCTGAGATCTCTTTTCGTCATGTACTCTGGTCACTAGGACCGGTGCAGCGGACAGCAAATATGAAAACAGCAGCGCTTCGGGTATTACTGGCCGGAAAAAAGATTAGTAGCTGTGCTGCTTTCCACGTTAGAGCAGTTGCAGCGCCTTGATATCATAGGACAGAGCAAGGACGCTGCACCACAATCCGTGGATGAGAGCTAGCTGAAAATAGGAAGATTACCGTTCTAAAGGCAGCAGGACTTCTGGACGGAGCAGCGTATGTTGGTTGTAGGACCAGTGATTCTAACTTTCACGGCACGGCTGGAATCAGCATGGCAATGTCGCCTTGTGAAAGTTAGAATCACTGGTCCTACAACCAACATACGCTGCTCCGTCCAGAAGTCCTGCTGCCTTTAGAACGGTAATCTTCCTATTTTCAGCTAGCTCTCATCCACGGATTGTGGTGCAGCGTCCTTGCTCTGTCCTATGATATCAAGGCGCTGCAACTGCTCTAACGTGGAAAGCAGCACAGCTACTAATCTTTTTTCCGGCCAGTAATACCCGAAGCGCTGCTGTTTTCATATTTGCTGTCCGCTGCACCGGTCCTAGTGACCAGAGTACATGACGAAAAGAGATCTCAGCGGCTGGACTGGGTTTGCGGTCATAACAACTTTTCATTCTAGCTGGGTTTGCTGCTACTTTTTAGCCCAACACATATTGTTCAGTGACCTATGGTCAAATGTTAGAGAAAATAATGAATTATGTTAAGTGAGCCTAACAATATTAGTATACCGATAAAGTATACCTGAAAATAAATTTGGGAAAGTACTTTGCTAATAGCCTGTGTGGAGAACGGCTTTTTTGATAAATGCATTTCTATGTGAGAATGTGCACGGCACTGGTTTAACATTGAACCACTCCCTATCATCTCCCTGCAATTACCTGAAAATTAAACAGGCAGGAATTGTACTCAATTTCGGTTAACACTCATCCCTGGATTGCGGTGCAGTGTCCTGCAATGTCCTAGGATATCGAGACATTCCATCCGCTCTAACAGGGAAAGCAGTACGGCCACTTATCCTCTTTCTGGTCAGAAATTTCAAGGTCGCTGCCCTCTCATCCACCGGCCGCTGAGCTAACAAAAACCTTGAGCTCATGACGGTGAGACAGTAGAAGCAATGTACCATGGCATACTGATCATCTTTTTTACTCTTTCCTTTTTTCTCTCTATACCAACTATTTATGTCGGGCTACTAATGAGCGCATAAGATACCATATAAATATGATGGGCATTCTGCTTCTCTCAACACTGTGTATATACCATTTGGGCAAATTTTGAATTTTTATAATTATACATGTGTTTGAGAATATAGGAGCTGACGTTCGGTAAATCAATACCTATTCATGATATGGTTGTTTAAACAGTGAGAGATCATAATTGGTTATAAAAAAAATCTGAATAAAAATAATTAAAACAAGCTCCTCGGTGAGCAATCAGTGTTCTCTGAACCAATAAGCTCCATAGTGAGCAATCAGTGTTCTTTGAACTCCTTGTGATAGACAAGTGATCCCAAGGTGTATATGAATAAACCTGTGTGTGTGTGTTTATATATTTTTCCTTTTCAAATTCCTATTAATTTTAAAGATACAATTAAAGGTTATATTTTAATGATACCTAAGGGTATATCTGGCCCTATTTATATTTCAAAGAGTGCCCCTAAGATAGAGTCTTCTTTTCTCTTTCTAGAATATTTGGTTTTCTGACTCTGGGGAGCAACACCAACCCTGTATTATGGTGAATCTACCCGAGTAATCATAGGTATTTGGTTTTCTTTAAAGAATTAACCCCCCTTGTGTGTTCATTTTGTGTGTAACTGTGTCATCCAGGCACAAACAAGGGGGTATCTTGTTGCGGATCATCACAAATGTTTCTTCCTACCTGCAGGATAGTCTAGACAGTTCCAAAACAATTTGGCTGTCTGCTCAAAAATAATGGAAAGACTTTTTGATAGAAAAAACTCAGCATAGGCTTCTATTTTCTTTGCATGTTATATATGCTACGGGGGATAGGCTGGGTTCTTATTTAGCTAATCTTGCCCATGGTGATCGCTCCTCAAGTACGGTCGTGTCACTTATGGGATCAGATGGTACCAGTTTGGATAAGACTCCTCACATAGTAGCAGAATTTGTTGCGTATTACCAGCAGCTCTATAGTTCTAAACTAAATTGTGCCTTGCTAGAATTGACTAATTATATACATAATATACCACTGCCATATTTGTCCACTGATGCCTGTGATCTTCTTGAAGCTGTGATTAAGGCATCTCCTGGTGGTAAAGCTTCGGATATGGACGGTATCCCATCGGAATTATATAAGAAGCACTTGGCTTTCTTTGTTCCCCAGTTACTCCAATTATTTAATTAAATTTTTGAACATAATATGCTCCCTCCCTCTATGGCAGAGACGTTAATTATCGTCATTCCTAAACCGGACAGGGACCCAAGGTATGTTGAGTCTTATCATCCAATTTCTCTGTTACCCACTGATATTAAATTATTGGCCAATATTCTAGCGAATAGACTCACCCAGGTTATAACACAAATCATCAACGCCGACCAAACGGGTTTTATGCCTAGCAAATCCACTTCTATTAATTTACGACGCTTATTCACCCACTTTCAGGTTCTCCGGGGAGAGGCCGATTCCTATGTAATGGTCTCACTGGATGCCGCTAAGGCCTTTGATTCCGTGGAGTGGGCTTTTCTCTGGGAAACTATTAGCAGGTTTGGCATAGGCCCTAAATTTATACAGTATGTTAAGATGCTGTATTCTTTGCCCATGGCTAGAGTTTCGGTGAATGGCTATGTTTCACAGTCCTTCCCGTTGTCTTGGGGAATGAGACAGGGTTACCCCTTGTCTCCCACTTTGTTTGCCATTGCTATTGAGCCTTTGGCCAGCTTGAAACGGGCTAGCCATGACATCTTGGGAATAAAGGTGGGAGCGAGGGAGAATAGAATAGCATTATATGCTGATAATTTACTACTATTCGTGGATGATTATGCCACCTCTATGCCCAGGATCTTGGATATGACAAATACGTTTGGATGCTACTCTGGGCTTAAAATCAATTGGGATAAGTCCTACATCACTCCACTTAAGGGTGCACGCCCGGAGATTCCTTTACTCTCTCTCACTCTCATGTGGGTGGACTCGTTTAAATATTTGGGTGTGTGGGTGCCCAATGATTCTCTTACTTATGTCCCACTTAATATTACACCGCAGATCGCCTATCTTCGCTCTAAAGTTAAGATCTGGGGGAAATTGCCCTTGACTGTCACAGGCAGGGTTAACCTGGTTAAAATGGTGTTTCAGCCCAAGCTCCTCTATGTTCTCCAGCAAACACCTGTGTATATTAATCTGAAATTGTTTAAATAAATAGATGTCTGCTGTCATTTCTGATATGGGCTAATAAGAGGGCGCGCATACAACTTGACAATTGTTAGGAGGTTTGGCCCTTCCTGTTTTTAGATTTTATTATTATGCAGCTCAACTAGAGCATATCTGGGAGTGGGTTAATGATTCTAATCCTCTCTCTACATACACAACTGGTGATGCAGGAGTATCTGGGTGGCACACCCCTTCAAATGCTTCTGTGTGGACACATCAAAATGTCTAAGGTCCCCTTGATTGAGTTATTCTTATTTGGAAGTCGGTACATTCTGTTTTATGGAGTCAGGGTGTGGACCCAGATACTCCTTTGGATAATACCTTTGGTTTTCCAGAATTGTCCTCTTTACAAACCAGGGAAGTGTGGGGGTGGTGGGGTATAACTTCCCAGGGGCGGTTACATAATGGTGGTGTATTTAAATCCTTCCTACAACTCCAGCAAGACGTATGCCCTCCTCCCATTTTTATCGTTTTTTGCAACTAAGACATGCGATTAATGCTCAGTTTTCTGACTCCCCCGGCTGCTTCTTGACTCTCCAATCAAGTCTCTGTTGCAGAACCAGGGCAATAGACATTTGGTATCTACTATCTATATGGCTATACTCCAATCCTACCACTCTGACCCGCTCTTAGATATAGATGGGAATCAGACTTAGGTCCTCTTACGGATGAGATATGGGAATGTGCCTTAGGTTCTCCCCGCTCCTCAACTACTAGCATCAGATATCAACAAATTCAATTGTTTATAATTCACAGAATGTATATCACACCAGGGAGAATGTTTCAATGTGGGGGTACCCATTCCACAAAATGCCCTAAATGTGGATCCTTAGATTCCATGAAATGCCCTAAATGTGGATCCTTAGATGCTGATTTATGGCACTTAATCTGGTTATGCCCTCTAGTAGCAACAGTCTGGACTGGTGTTATTGATGTGTTAATGGGCCTTCCATCATCTGTCTTTACCCCTGCGCTTTTTGTCCTGTCGGCTGTGGAGGAGGAGACTCTGGATGCCTCTAGTAGATGCTATTTTATCAATATGTGTGGGTTAGCTAAGGTCTGTATTGCTAGACTGTGGCTTGCCAGTGAAGCCCCAGCGGTACAGTCCTGGATGACACTTGTCAATGACACGGTGGCACATGAGAAGTTTGTATACTTGGCCAGACAAACGCTGAATAAATATTACAATGTTTGGGGTAGATGGCTGGAGTCTCCTTACTCGACATGCCGCCGGGACTGATCTTTGAACCCGCACGTCTTATACTGACTTTTGTTGGGGTAGTGTTGTGTATACCGTTTACTATGATGGATTATCTGTTTTTGTCTGGGAATAGCTGACAGCCTGTGGCCGGCCAGTCACTTAATTACTCTCTTGCTCGATCATTCTGCTTCCTTGTATTCTCTTTTTGGTGTTTGCTAATTTGTGCAGTTTTTTTTTTTATATGACATGATATTAAGGATGTGGAATAACGATATTTCTTCTTATATGCTATATTGCCTGGTTTGACCAAACACCTTACTTTTCCGTCTTCTGTATAACAAACCGAGGGGGTCATTCTGAGTTGATCGCTTGCTGCCGATTTTCGCAGCGCAGCGATCAGTTAAAAACATGGCAAAACTGCGCATGCGTATGCACTGCAATGCGTACGCGCGTTGTACAGGTACAAACAGCATCCTTGCTGTGCAATGCTTCTAGCGAAGAATCCATTCGCACAGCCGATCACAAGGAGATTGACAAGAAGAGGGCGTTTATGGGTGTCAACTGACCGTTTTCTGGGAGTGGTAGGGAAAACGCAGGCGTGTCTAGGCATTTGCAGGGCAGGTGTCTGACGTCAATTCCGGGACCGGACAGGCTGAAGTGATCGTAAGGGCTGAGTAAGTTCAGACCTACTCAGAAACTGCAAAAAACTTTTTCGTACTGCTCGGCTGCACAGGCGTTCGCACTCTTGCAAAGCGAAAATACACTCTCCCGTGGGCGGCGACTATGCGTTTGCACGGCTGCAAAAAGTAGCTAGTGAGCGATCAACTCGGAATGAGGGCCTGAGTCCACACATAACCAATGGTTTGTTTGTTTTTTGCTTTTGTATTTTTAGTGTTTGTTTATTGTAGGTTTTATGTCCAATTTTATGTTTCTTTTTTGTATGTACAATTACAAAACTCAATAAAAATAATTTAATTGAATATATATATATATATATATATATATATATATATATATATATATATATAGGTGCACCCTGCACCTATTTTAATTACACTATTTATTAGCACCAATCTACAGGCTTTGCAGATCAGACTTTATTTTAAAATACATCAAATTTATAAGACTTTAATTTTATGATAATTATATAACTTAACACTTGTGCTGGCCATATATCAGAAAGACATTGGCCCTCATTCCGAGTTGTTCGCTCGCAAGGCGATTTTAGCAGAGTTACACACGCTAAGCCGCCGCCTACTGGGAGTGAATCTTAGCTTCTTAAAATTGCGAACGATGTATTCGCAATATTGCGATTACAAACTTCTTAGCAGTTTCAGAGTAGCTTCAGACTTACTCGGCATCTGCGATCAGTTCAGTGCTTGTCGTTCCTGGTTTGACGTCACAAACACACCCAGCGTTCGCCCAGACACTCCCCCGTTTCTCCAGCCACTCCCGCGTTTTTTCCGGAAACGGTAGCGTTTTTATCCACACGCCTATAAAACGCCGTGTTTCCGCCCAGTAACACCCATTTCCTGTCAATCACACTACGATCGCCGGAGCGAATAAAAAGCCGTGAGTAAAAATACTATCTTCATAGCAAAATTACTTGGCGCAGTCGCAGTGCGAACATTGCGCATGCGTACTAAGCAGAAAAACGCTGCGATGCGAAGATTATTTCCGAGCGAACGACTCGGAATGAGGGCCCTTGTTCCACCCAGCCAACTAGTTCACTGATTGGAATGATAATCTGGTAGTTTGCCATTTGCTCCCACAGCTAGTTGGGAAAAACCTGTTTGATTCCTCCCAACTAATCGTGCTAGTGTAGGGAGAGCTTCCCCCCAACTGAACAATAAGTAGGCGGACACTGACCGGCAGTGTAGTCCTACTTCTTCAACATTACCGGAGCCCTGTCAGCAGAGCGGTAGGAGAAGATCAGGAGCAGCTGTGGCAGTTCATCACTGCCAGGCTGCCCCTGTTAGCCAGGTATTGGTGGCAGTAGAGTGGAGAAGGATCGTAGCTACTGCTGCTGCATGTCAGTATGACTGCCACTCAAACCCCCCTCACTGCTGGCACCCATGATCACCACTCATCCCCCCTGCCCAGCACCCGCTATTACCACACACACACGCCTCTCCTCTACCTACACCCTAGCCGCCCACAATTACTGTGCACACGCTCCCCCCAACCTATGATCACCGCTCATCCCGAGCCCCTGCCGACACCCGCGATTACCACACACACTACCTCCCTCCCATGCCGGCATTTGCGATCACTGTGCAACCCCCTCCCAGCGCCCACAATCACCATGCTCCCCCCTAGGCAGTTTAAGGGACTACCACATACTTATATTTAGTTAGCTGTGGCTTTTTTCAGCTACTATCAAACAATTTGAAGATGACCGTCTGCAGTAGATACTTTGTAATTACTTTAGGTGGCAACAGTTTTTAGTTATTGTTTTTTTTTAAATATTATAGTCTTGGCGGCAGTCAGATATATTAATATAGTGAATTGTTTCAATAAATTGTATAATGTTTCACAGCTCTTGGGACCAATTAAATAATGTGTGTGTCATTATAAGCACAACAACAAATCAATTTTTCCTTGCTACTTTCTTTAGGGTAATGTAGTGTATGATCATACTAATACTTAGCAGAATCCCTCTCTGTTAGCTGCTACTAATGAACCAGAATTACCGTGCACCCCCTCTGCTGATACCTTGCAAAAACTGTATGGATGTATGATATATATACATATATACTTAGTGTGACAAGAACACTGGAATGGTGTTTGAGGGCAGGTATGTTTGTCCCAGGTTCTTGTCTTACATGTTTTAGAAAAAGGAAAACTTCAAGGAAAATGTTTTGTTTTGTTAGAAACTTTTCAGTTTGCTGGAAAACTGGATAAGGGCCCTGCGAGAGAGAGAGAGGGTGAGTTCCAGACATTGGGCCCAGTTTGGGTCTTTGGCCTCACAGAGGGCTAATCAGGGTTTCAGCTGTGTAAGAGTGTTATAGGGCTGAAAGCCTGATTAGTGTGGGCAGACTGCCTGAGGAGACTGGAGAACCTCTGTGAGAGAAACACGCTTCCTTATACAAGTGAGCCATACATATATATATATATATATCTTTGTGTTTTTGTTTAGAGACAGTTAAGAACGTCTTGTGTTTAGTTAGTGCCGGACAGGCAAGGTATTTTCTTTTGATGTTTGTTTTATTTTCTGTTTAATAAAACTGGTTGTGGCCAGTTGCACCACAAACTGGACTTGTATGATTCCTCAGCTGCTGCTTGCTGCCATTTACCCCAGGAAACGGCACCTTGTTCCCTTACAGTGTTACAAATTGGTGGAGAATGCGAGCACTCCGTTCTGCGCACAAGTGAAAGCAGCAGCTTTATGAGGCCTGCAGAAAATGGTGATTTATGCAGATACAGCCCAGTGTGAAGTTGCTGAGACTCGCCCTGAGGGTTTGATGTATGTCCTGGGTTAAAGCAGCTACAAAGCCACAAGCTACAGCGGCTCAGCAGGAGGCCAACAGACAGCAGCAGGTGGCAATGGAGGAAAATAGGAGACAGCAGCAGGTGGCAATGGAGGAAAATTGGAGACTACAGCAGGAGGCCAACAGACAGCAGCAAGTGGCAATGGAGGAAAATAGGAGACAGCAGTAGGTGGCTATTGACAAACTGTGCAGGCAACAGCGTCAGGATAGAGAGGCCTAAACAGAAGTGGTGCAGAGCCTTGCAGCCCGGATTGGAGATGTGGCCGTCAGTGCTCCGACCAGCTCTAGTTCTATACGGGCCAGTCACTTCCTGCAGAAAATGACAGAGGCTGATGATGTGGAGGCCTACCTGACCACGTTTGAAAGGACTGCCGAGCGTGAGAACTGGCAGAAAGCACAGTGGGCCAGTCTGCTGGCACCTTTTTTGTCAGGTGAGCCCCAAAAAGCGTACTTTGATTTAAGCCCTGCTGAGGCTCGGGACTATGATAAACTAAAGACTGAGATCCTGACCCGCCTGGGAGTCACGCTGTCAGTACGAGCACAACGGGTGCACCGTTGGGTGTACGCCATGGAGAAGCCTCCTTGCTCCCAGATGCACGACCTTATTCAGCTAACAAAAAAATGGTTACAGCCAGAGACATTAACTGGTCCCCAGATGGTTGAAAGAGTCGTCATGGACCGCTATTTGAGATCTTTGCCTGGGGTCCTGCGCAAGTGGGTGAGCCATGGAAACCCAGATACTGCTGACCAATTAGTGGACATGGTAGAGAGGTATTTGGCGGCAGAGGAACTACTGATGACCACCCAGCAACCCATAGATCCTCGACAGTGGCCTTCAGTAAAGACTGATAAGACTGTTCCGTGGGAAAACGTTGCTGGGCAGTTAAGAGAACGCAAGGCTGGAGAGACTGTAAACACTGGCCCTGGAGACAGGCCAATGGGGCTAGAATGGTCTATGCTGCCCAAACGGGTTAATAATCGTGTGGTTAAATGTTTTAGGTGTGGTATGCCAGGTCATGTTATTGCCAATTGCCCAGTCACGCAAGAACCCATGCAATATGATGCTGCCTTTGAATGTTGCAGAATGTCTTTCTTTGCTAGGTTAGCCTGTACTGTGGAACCTTCACCTGAGCTTGAAAAACAAATGTGTGATGTGTTCTTAGAGGGTAACCGGGTACAGGCCTTGCTAGATTCAGGAAGTTTAGTTACCCTTGTAAAAGCTGGGTTAGTGAACCCCTTAAAGGTCCAGCAAATACCTATTGGGGTAACTTGCATATATGGGGATACCAATTGTCACTGCTGAAGTGAATATAGAAACTTGTTGTGGGTCAGCAATTGTTAAAGTAGGACTGGTCCCCACCTTGGTGCATGAGGCCATAATAGGGAGGGATTTTCCTCATATTTGGAAACTGTGGGAATCGCGTTTATCAACAGATGTGAGAAGTAAAGAGCCAGTTGATAATACCAGTGATTTTATGGATGTACGGGTGTCTACGGAACTTTCTGACCCTTTGCCTTTTGCTAGTTTGGCTGGGAAAGTGACAGATAGGGAGTCCAGTGAGGACCCCCTTCCTGGGGACAGAGACATAGTAATTAGAACTGAAAGCGTGCCTGACCTGGAGGTAAAGAAGGATCTGTTTGCATCTGAACAGTTAAAGGATCCTACCTTAATAAAGGCTAGAGAGAATGTTAAGATTGTTAATGGGGAACCTGTGGTACCAGGTGACAGGGTTACGTATTATTATTGTTATTATTATTATTATTATTATTATTACATTTTATTTATAAGGCACCAAATGTGTTTCGCAGCGCCGTACAAAGGACAGTACAGGGAGACAAAACATAGCATTACAGTAAATAAATAACAGAAATAGAGTACAGGTAACAGAGCACCACACGTTCTCAAGACATAATACAGCTAAGATGTAAGTATTGATGGAGTGATCATCGTACTACTAGAGGCTGGTGGCCATAGATGGAGATGAGCCTTTACTAGCAGGATAAAGATGGTCGTTGAGTAGGGGAGAGCTGCGAGTGAAATGTGTCGAGATGAGGGCTTAGATAACAAGAGGAAAGAGGGCCCTGCTTTGAAGAGCTAACAATTTAGTGGGGAGGGGCGACAGACAGATGACAAGAGGTGCAGGCAAGTGGGAGGTAGCCTGATGGCAGTATGCAAGCAGTATGCAAGCAAAGCTGAGATGTTCACGGCATGAGGCAGGGGGGTGGAGGCGCAGCTTCAGCACTGGGTTATGCATCGGGAGGGTATGCTTTGATGAA
Organism: Pseudophryne corroboree; assembly: GCF_028390025.1. Taxonomy (NCBI): domain Eukaryota; kingdom Metazoa; phylum Chordata; class Amphibia; order Anura; family Myobatrachidae; genus Pseudophryne; species Pseudophryne corroboree. The sequence continues at coordinate 423,094,795 of NC_086449.1, read as the reverse complement.
TAGGTGGGTTTTTAGTGCCAGTTTGAAGCTTTGCAAGGTCGGGGAGAGTCTAATGGAGCGGGGGAGTGCGTTCCACTGAAGGGGTGCAGCACGGGCAAAATCCTGAACTCGTGCACGTATCCCCACATGGCCATCTGTAATGAGCTCTTGTACCACATTATCAAAAAGGGTGAGGATGTGGTGGACAGCTGGTAGTTCCCCAGCCTTATCGGAGAACGGTACTAGATTTAGCTCATAGTCACGTTACAGCAGGACATTTAGGGGCAGAAAAAAACACTGAAAGAGTTTTATAAAGATTCTTTTGGCCAGGGGTTTATAAAGAAGTGTCTGAATATTGTTCTTCCTGTCCTGAATGCCAGTATCACGCCCCTAGACCCCATTTCAGGAGCCCACTAGTTCCCATGCCTATTATAGAGGTCCCGTTTGACAGAACAGCCATGGATCTCGTGGTGCCCTTGTTAAAGTCCACTCTGGGCCATCAGTATATCCTGGTAATTATGGACTATGCCACTCGATAGCCTAAGGCTGTCCCTTTACACACTATCACAACCAAGGCGATAGCTAGGGAGCTGGTGCAGGTTTTCAGTAGAGTGGGAATACCAAAAGAAATTTTGACTGACCAAGGTACTCCATTTATGTCAAGGATCATGAAAGAATTGTGCAAATTATTTAAGGTCACTCACCTCAGGACGTCCATCTACCATCCCCAAACTGACGGGTTGGTGGAAAGGTTTAATAAAACATTAAAAAGTATGTTAAAAAAGGATGTTGATAGAGATGGGAAAAACTGGGATTGTTTGTTGCCCTACTTGTTAATGCCCATCATAGAAGTTCCTCAGTCCTCTACGGGGTTTTCTCCATTTGATTTGTTGTACGGTAGACACCCCAGAGGGCTGTTGGACGTTGCCAAAGAGATGTGGGAAGGACAGTCCACTCCTTTTAGAAGTGTTATTGAACATGTAACACAAATGCAGGATAGGATTGCAGCCGTGGCACCTATTGTCAGAGAGCACATGGAACAGGCCCAAAGTGCTCAACAGAGGGTATATAACCGGAGTGCCAAGATACGGGAATTTGCTCCTGGAGATAGAGTTCTTGTTTTGGTACCCACTGTGGAAAGCAAGTTCCTAGCTAAATGGCAGGGTCCATTTGAGATTAGGGAAAAAGTGAATGAGGTTAATTACAAAGCATACCAACCGGGAAAGAGAAAACCCAAACAAGTCTACCATGTTAACTTAATCAAACCCTGGAAAGATAGGCTGTCTCTGTCAGCGGAACCTTGCCCTTCGGTGTCTTCACCTTGGTTGCTTACCGCAGTAAAGGTGTTAGAGACATTCATTATCAGCTGATCAGAACAATCAGGTTAAAGAATTTCTCATCCAAAATAGGGAGATATTTTCAGAGCTGCCTGGCCGAACGACCATAATAAAACATGACATTGTCACAGAACCAGGGGTCAGGGTCCATTTAAAGTCATATAGGATTCCTGAAGCTCAGTGAGAAGCTGTTTCTAAAGAAGTTAAAAACATGTTAGAACTTGGAGTCATAGAGGAATCTAATAGTGAGTGGTCCAGTTCCATAGTTCTCATCCCGAAGCCAGATGGTAGCATACACTTCTGTAATGACTTTCGTAAGTTAAATGAGGTGTCCAAATTTGACACATACCCCATGCCCCGTGTGGATGAGCTTATAGAATGGCTGGGAACAGCCAGGTTTCTCACCACGTTGGACCTGACCAAAGGTTACTGCAAATACCTTTAACTGATAGCGCAAAAAGAAAAAACAGCCTTTTCGGTTCCGGAGGGCTGTACCAGTATAAGATGTTACCCTTTGGGTTGCATGGGGCTCCAGCAACCTTTCAACGGGTGATGGATAAAATTTTGAGGCCCCATAGAAAATATGCAGCTGCCTATTTGGATGATGTGGTAATTCACAGTACAGACTGGGGGTCCCAATTGGTTAACGTACAAGCAGTACTGGACTCAATCAGAGAGGCAGGGTTAACTGCTAACCCAAAGAAGTGCTGCCTCGCAATGGAGGAGGTCAAATACTTGGGCTTCACCATAGGCAGAGGTCTGATTAGGCCCCAATTTAATAAAATTGATGCTATTCAAAACTGGCCTCGTCCAGTGAATAAAAAACAGGTAAGGGCTTTTTTGGGAATAACTGGGTACTATAGATAGTTTATTCCCAATTTTGCGACCACAGCAGTGCCGTTGTCAGACCTTACCAAAGAGAAGCAGTCAGATATGGTGAAATGGAACCCTGATGCAGAAAAAGCGTTCCAAGCATTAAAAGTGGCTTTGTGTTTACAACTGGTATTGATAACACCAGATTTTTCAAAAGAATTTGTTGTACAGACAGATGCCTCAGAGGTAGGGATAGCGGCTGTGTTGTCCCAAACCAGAGATGGGGACGAACACCCTATAATTTATTTGAGTAGGAAACTCAATGAGCATGAAAAATGTTATGCCATTGTGGAAAAGGAGGCTTTGGCCATTAAGTGGGCACCAGATTCCTTGAGATATTACCTCTTGGGTAGACAATTCAGACTAGTGACAGATCACGCCCCTTTAAAATAGATGTATGTAAATAGAGGACAGAATGCTCGGGTAACTAGATGGTTTCTAGCATTGCAGGATTTTAAGTTTACTGTTAAACATAGACCGGGTACACAATTGGGCAACGCAGATGCATTGTCTCGCATCTTCTGTTTGGGGGCTACAAGTGTACCGGCCCCTAGGTCGAAACAGGGGAGGGGGATATATGACAAGAACACTGGAATCGTGTTTGAGGGCAGGTATGTTTGCCACAGGTTCTTGTCTTACATGTTTTAGAAAAAGGAAAACTTCAAGGAAAATGTTTTGTTTTGTTAGAACCTTTTCAGTTTGCTGGAAAAGCTGGATAAGGGCCCTGCGAGAGAGAGAGAGAGAGAGAGGGCGAGTTCCAGACATTGGGCCCAGTTCGGGTCTTTGGCCTCAAAGAGGGCTAATCAGGGTTTCAGCTGTGTAAGAGTGTTATAGGGCTGCTAGCCTGATTAGTGTGGGCAGACTGCCTGAGGTGACTGCAGAACCTCTGTGAGAGAAACACGCTTCCTTATACAAGTGAGCCATACAGTGTTGACTGGAAAACTTTGTGTTTTTGTTTAGAGACAGTTAGGAACGTCTTGTGTTTAGTTAATGCAGGACAGGCAAGGTATTTTCTTTTGATGTTTGTTTTATTTTCTGTTTAATAAAACTGGTTGTGGCCAGTTGCACCACAAACTGGACTTGTATGATTCCTCAGCTGCTGCTTGCTGCCATTTACCCCAGGAAACAGCACCTTGTTCCCTTACAGTGTTACATTAGATACATATTATTTTTAACAAATAGTTATTAAAAACATGCAGAAGTAGGCAGAACCTGGCCATCTACTTTGTGACATTACAGTTTGGAGAGAAGTTGGTGTGCTGAAAAGTTGGCAGGTTGGCTGGTCTGATGAAAAAGTTGGTTAGTTTTGTGGGGCAGCGTTTTAGTTGGACAGACAAGTTGGGCGGTTGGTCAGTTGGATGGTTGGAGGAAAGGTGGTCTGCTATATGGCCAGCTTTAGCAGGCAAGTGGCCGCAACATTAAGCAGAATTCCTGATTGCAACAAAGTAGAGCATTGAAAGATTCTCATACTTTATAGTTACAAAAGTACGAGATAGAGGACTCCTTTGGACAAAAGAGAAAGAGGACTCCTTTGTGGAGCACTCCTGTATGGTCTTAAAATATAACTTTTATTAGGATGAGTATAAAAATAAGATTTTACTTACCGGTAAATCTATTTCTCGTAGTCCGTAGTGGATGCTGGGGACTCCGTAAGGACCATGGGGAATAGACGGGCTCCGCAGGAGACATGGGCACTTTAAGAAAGAATTTAGATTCTGGTGTGCTCTGGCTCCTCCCTCTATGTCCCTCCTCCAGACCACAGTTAGAGAAACTGTGCCCGGAAGAGCTGACAGTACAAGGAAAGGATTTTGGGAATCCAGGGTAAGACTCATACCAGCCACACCAATCACACCGTATAACTTGTGATAACTTTACCCAGTTAACAGTATGAACAATCACAGAGCATCAGATAAACTCTGATGCAACTATAACATAACCCTTATTTAAGCAATAACTATATACAAGCATTGCAGAAGAAGTCCGCACTTGGGACGGGCGCCCAGCATCCACTACGGACTACGAGAAATAGATTTACCGGTGAGTAAAATCTTATTTTCTCTAACGTCCTAGTGGATGCTGGGGACTCCATAAGGACCATGGGGATTATACCAAAGCTCCCAAACGGGCGGGAGAGTGCGGATGACTCTGCAGCACCGAATGAGCAAACACAAGGTCCTCCTCAGCCAGGGTATCAAACTTGTAGAACTTTGCAAAGGTGTTTGAACCTGACCAAGTAGCCGCTCGGAAAAGCTGTAATGCCGAGACCCCTCGGGCAGCCGCCCAAGAAAAGCCCACCTTCCTTGTGGAATGGGCCTTAACTGATTTAGGCAGCGGCAACCCAGCCGCAGAATGAGCCTGCTGAATCGTGTTACAGATCCAGCGAGCAATAGTTTGCTTTGAAGCAGGCGCCCCAAGCTTGTTGGAAGCATACAGGATAAACAAAGATTCTGTTTTCCTGACCTTAGCCGTTCTGGCTACATAAACCTTCAAAGCCCCGACCACATCCAGTGACTCAGAATCCTCCAAGTCAGTAGTAGCCACAGGCACCACAATAGGTTGGTTTATATGAAAAGATGAAACCACTTTCGGCAGAAATTGTGGGCGGGTCCGCAATTCTGCTCTATCCGCATGGAAAACCAGATAAGGGCTTTTATGTGACAAAGCCGCCAATTCTGACACATGCCTAGCCGAAGCCAAGGCTAATAGCATGACCACCTTCCACGTGAGATATTTTACTTCCACCGTTTTGAGTGGTTCAAACCAGTGTGATTTCAGGAAACTCAACACAACGTTAAGATCCCAAGGTGCCACTGGAGGCACAAAAGGGGGCTGAATCTGCAGCACTCCCTTTACAAACGTCTGAACTTCAGGCAGGGAAGCCAGTTCTTTTTGAAAGAAAATGGATAAGGCCGAAATCTGAACCTTAATGGAACCCAATTTAAGGCCCATAGTCACTCCCGACTGTAGGAAGTGAAGGAAACGGCCCAGCTGGAATTCCTCCGTAGGGGCATTCCTGGCCTCACACCAAGCCACATATTTTCGCCATATACGGTGATAATGTTGAGCCGTCACATCCTTCCTAGCCTCTATCAGCGTAGGAATGACCTCATCCGGAATGTCTTTTTCTGCTAGGATCCGGCGTTCAACCGCCATGCCGTCAAACGCAGCCGCGGTAAGTCTTGGAACAGACAGGGCCCCTGTTGCACAAGTCCTGTCCTAGAGGCAGAGGCCACGGGTCCTCTGTGAACATTTCTTGCAGATCTGGATACCAAGTCCTTCTTGGCCAATCCGGAACAATGAGTATTGTTCTCACTCCTCTTTTTCTTATGATTCTCAGCACCTTGGGTATGAGAGGAAGAGGAGGAAATACATAGACCGACTGGAACACCTACGGTGTCACCAGTGCGTCCACAGCTATCGCCTGGGGGTCTCTTGACCTGGCGCAATATCTCTGCAGTTTTTTGTTGAGGCGGGATGCCATCATGTCCACCTGTGGCAGTTCCCACCGACTTGCAATCAGCGTGAAGACTTCTTGATGAAGTCCCCACTCTCCCGGGTGGAGGTCGTGCCTGCTGAGGAAGTCTGCTTCCCAGTTGTCCACCCCGGAATGAACACTGCTGACAGTGCGCTTACGTGATTCTCCGCCCAGCGAAGAATTCTGGTGGCTTCTACCATCGCCACCCTGCTCCTTGTGCCGCCTTGGCGGTTTACATGAACCACTGCGGTGATGTTTTCTGACTGAATCATAACCGGTTGGTCGCGAAGCAGGGACTCCGCTTGACGTAGGGTGTTGTATATGGCCCTTAGTTCCAGGATGTTGTTGGAAATTTCTTCCCTGTGTGACTGCCCCCCACCCTCGGAGGCTTGCATCCGTGGTCACCAGGACCCAGTCCTGAATGCCGAATCTGCGACCTTCGAGAAGGTGAACACTCTGCAGCCACCACAGGAGAGACACCCTGGCCCTGGGGGATAGGGTGATTAACCGATGCATCTGAAGATGTGATCCGGACCACTTGTCCAGTAAGTCCCATTGGAAGGTCCTCGCATGGAACCTGCCGAAGGGAATGGCCTCGTATGAAGCCACCATCCTTCCAAGGACTCGAGTGCAGTGATGCACTGACACCTGTTTTGGTTTTAATAGATTCCTGACCAGTGTAATGAGCTCCTGAGCTCTCTCTATCGGGAGATAAACCCTTTTCTGGTCTGTGTCTAGGATCATGCCTAGGAGAGGCAGATGAGCTGTAGGAACCAACTGCGACTTTGGAATATATAGAATCCAGCCGTGTTGCCGTTACACTTCCAGAGAAAGTGATACGCTGTTCAGCAACTGCTCTCTGGATCTCGCTTTTATGAGGAGATCATCCAAGTACGTGACAATAGTGACACCTTGCTTCCGCAGGAGCACCATTATTTCCGCCATTACCTTGGTGAATATTCTCGGGGCCGTGGAGAGACCAAACGGCAACGTCTGAAATTGGTAATGACAATCCCGTAACGCAATTCTGAGGTACGCCTGATGAGGTGGATAAATGGGGACATGAAGGTATGCATCCTTTATGTCCAGAGTCACCATAAAATCTCCCCCTTTCAGGCTTGCAATGACCGCTCTTAGCGATTCCATCTTGAACTTGAACCTTTTTAGGTATATGTTCAGGGATTTTAAATTCAATATGGGTCTGACCGAACCGTCTGGTTTCGGGACTACAACATGGTCGAATAATAACCCCCTCCTTGTTGAAGGAGGGGAACCTTGACCACCACCTGTTGAAGATACAATTTGTGAATTGCAGTTAACACTGTTTCCCTCACGTGGGGGGAAGCCGGCAGGGCCGTCGGTGAGGGAGCATCTCCTCAAAGTCCAGCTTGTATCCCTGAGACACTATATCTATTGCCCAGGGATCTAACAGGGAGTGAACCCACTTGTGGCTGAACTTACGAAGGCGTGCCCCCACCGGGCCTAGCTCCGCCTGTGGAGCCCCAGCGACATGCGGTGGATTTTGTAGAGGCCGGGGAGGACTTCTGTTCCTGGGAACTAGCTGTGTTGTGCAGCTTCTTTCCTCTGCCCCCGCCTCTGGCAAGAAAGGACGCACCTCGGACTTTCTTGTTTCTTTGTTCGAAAGGCTGCATTTGATAATGTCGTGCTTTCCTAGGCTGTGCAGGAATATAAGGCAAAATATCAGAATTACCAGCTATAGCTGTGGAGATCAGGTCCGAGAACCCTTCTCCACACAATCCTCAGCCTTCCATATGCCTCTTAAGTCGGCATCATCTGTCCATTGCATATTCTAGAGGACACGTCAAGCAGAAATCGACATAGCTTTGACTCTAGGACCCAGTAGACTCATGTCTCTTTGGGCATGTTTTATATATATCTCTTAAGACAGCATCTTTAATATATATATATCTATATATACATATAGATATATACATACTAGGGTCTCAATCTCTGCTAATAAGGTACCTGTCCACGCTGCCACAGCGCTATAAACAAATGCCGACACAATCGCCGGTCTGAGTAGTGTACCAGAATGTGCACGCTATCTGCAGGATCCCTGAGAATAGCTGTTACGTCAGGGCTACCTTTTGGGCAAACGTGACACCCTAGGGGAAGATTCCCATCGTATCCTGGCCCTAGTGGGGAAAGGATACTACCTGAGAATTCTTTGTGGGAAACTGCAGTCTCTTGTCTGGAGATTCCCGCTCTTTTTCATCATGAGAGGAGGGAAATTTACCTCAGCTTTCTTCCCCTTAAACATGTGTACCCTTGTGTCAGGGACAGATGAGTCATCAGTGATATGCAAATCATCTTTTATTACAATAATCATATATTGAATACTTTTCTGCCATTTTGGCTGTAACCTTGCATTATCGTAGTCGACACTGGAGTCAGACTCCGTGTCGATATCAGTGTCTATTATTTTGGATAGTGAGCATTGAGAGACTCTGAAGGTCTCTGCGACATAGGGACAGACATGGGTAGATTTCCTGTCTGTTCTCTAATCTTTTGTGCAATAAATTCACCTTAGCACTTAATTACGCATATCCAAACAGGTGTCGGCGTTGTCGACGGAGACACCCTCTCACACACATATTTGCTCCATCTCCTCCTTAGGGGAGCCTTTTACCTCAGACATGTCGACACACACGTACTGACACACCACACACTCAGGGAATGCTCATCTGAAGACAATTCCCCCATAAGGCCCTTTGGAGAGACAGAGAGAGAGTTTGCCAGCACACACCCCAGCGCTATTAACCCAGGAATAACACAGTAACTTAATGTTAACCCAGTAGCTGCTGTTTATATTGATTTTTGCGCCTAATTATGTGCCCCCCCTCTCATTTTACCCTCTTCTACCGTGTAACTGCAGGGGAGAGGCTGGGGAGCTTCCTCTCAGCGGTGCTGTGGAGAAAAAACATGGCGCTGGTGAGTGCTGAGGAAGAAGCCCCGCCCCCTTGACGGCGGGCTTCTGTCCCGCTTAAATATACATTTACTTGGCGAGGGCTCATACATATATACAGTGCCCAACTGTATATATGCTAAACTTTTGCCAAAGAGGTCCCAATTGCTGCCCAGGGCGCCCCCCCCCCTGCGCCCTGCACCCTTACAGTGACCGGAGTATGTGGGTGTAGTGTGGGAGCAATGGCGCACAGCTGCAGTGCTGTGCGCTACCTCAGTGAAGACTGGTGTCTTCTGCCGCCGATTTCGAAGTCTTCTTGCTTCTTTCACCTGGCTTCTGTCTTCCGGCTCTGCGAGGGGGACGGCGGCGCGGCTCCGGGATCGGACGACGAGGGTAAGATCCTGTGTACGATCCCTCTGGAGCTAATGGTGTCCAGTAGCCTAAGAAGCCGGACCTATCTGCAGAGAGTAGGGCTGCTTCTCTCCCCTCAGTCCCACGATGCAGGGAGTCTGTTGCCAGCAGATCTCTCTGAAAATAAAAAACCTAACAAAATACTTTCTTATAGCAAGCTCAGGAGAGCTCACTAAACAGCACCCAGCTCGTCCGGGCAAAGATTCAAACTGGAGGAGGGACATAGAGGGAGGAGCCAGAGCACACCAGAATCTAAATTCTTTCTTAAAGTGCCCATGTCTCCTGCGGAGCCCATCTATTCCCCATGGTCCTTACGGAGTCCCCAGCATCCACTAGGACGTTAGAGAAACAAATGCTATGTTACAACAAAAACACCAACACATTTATACTTTTGCACACGCGCAGTAGCAAAAAAATCCAGGTTCATCCTGTAGATGAACTCCAGGAACATCTGCATTGCGTGAGACAGGCCCAAAGAGTGCTTGAAGGCAGAAATATAATATAAACATACACACAGTGCTGGAATACAGACTGGCAAGACAGCCAGTCAGAAAAGGAGGTGAGGATTTGTGACACTGCCGGAGGTTGACCTCCACCAGCAACCATCAGTGCATCAGGCATCACTAACTACACTGTATAGGGAGACAGGCTAACAGATCAAGGAAACACTGGCAGTGGTAGAAGAGAGGCTCACAGGACAGACATAGGGGCATATTCAATTAAGGGGTTAATGCGTGCTAACCCACTGATTCCGCATAAACTGCAGAATCAATGGTTTTTCCTTGCTCGTTAAACCCCTGATAGCACCTTTTCTTACAGACTTTTCCTTGCAGCTTCCGAGGCTGTGAGAAAAAGTCCACCCTGTAGTTTAACCCGCAGGGTAATCCCCACTGATTGAATCTCCCAGCGTGGCTGATTCTTATTCTTATAAAACACAAACATTGATCCCAACAGGAAAAAATAAAACACACTGACCCAGATAGAAAACAAAACACAAACAATGGCCCTTATAGGGTATTATGACACTTTATTGAAGGCCATTATGATAACCAGAAACTCCAAAAGCGTTTTTTCCTGATCAATAAACTGCACATACTGTAGTGGGTAATTTATTAATAGTAATATAGACTGCAGTAGTAACACCAAATAGTTTTTATCACAACCAAACTGCTCTTATTTTGCTTACATAGTTTCCTCACATTTTGCATCTGAAAATAATCTAGATGTAGCCAAAATACAGCCAGCTATGGCCCAGTCCTAACTGACCATATGCAAAACAAAATTTTGGATACGCCCAAGTGTTAAGGCCCCCATACATCAGGAATCACAAAAAAGCAATTCACAGATTCTGTAATTCCCCCCAATTTAAAGATTTCCCAATCCAAATCCAGCAATCTGCACCCACACATTACAAATATTTTTCCGTGATTTGCAGATCATTTTCAGCAAACACAGATCTGCCACACTTGAAATGCTCATCAGTTTACTAGAAACAGACTGCAATTCTGCCAATTGTTGCCATTCATTAGCAATCCACATCCCCAATTGATCTGTGAAATACAACCTGATTTAACAAACCTAATTTATTTTTGGTCAGAATCTGCATTCTGTGTACCCCATACATTACAGATTAATTTAATCAATCATCTACAAAACACCAAATTGTCCAAATTGATTGCAGATGTATGGGGTCCTTAATCAACATCATGTAATGCAATCTTATTATAGTGTTGCTATCCCTCCAAATAGCCACCAGAGGGCGAAAGGCTCCACACTTAATTTTTGAAAACTTGCTAGATGGCAAACTACCATCACAAACCACAACCTGAGACTACAAAACAAAATATGCATTCCCTGTCTTTTCAGATAATAATAATGTTTATACAATGCTTTTTCTTTTCTTTTTTTTTTTAAATAGCCCAAAGCACTTCACATTTGCAAGAAATAAAACCATATTATATAGATGGTTACATTATATTATATAGATGGTTACATGCGTCCGAAGTGGTATTTAACCAGGCCTGGGTGAACTGTAGAAGTCGGCCTCCCACCTTGGGATCCCGCAAGGGAAGGCCAGCCCAGTCATGCAGCAGGCTTGTCTTGTTTGGAAGCAGGCTGACGGGCGGCCCAGGATTGTTTAGGTTTGGGCTTAGTGGTTTTGGAAGCACGAGCCTGTCTCAGGTACGCCTGACCCTTTGCTTTCCCTTGAGGTCGAAAGGAATGAAAAGTGGTACTCTTTGCCTTCGGTGCAGAAGGATTAGTACTTGGGAGAAACGCAGTCTTAGCAGTCGCTAAGTCAGTCACAATCTTATTCAGATCTTACCCAAATAGGATGTCTCCCTTACAGGGAAGCACCTCCAACGTCTTTTTGGAGTCCAGATTCACCTTTCAGGACCTCAACCACAAAATTCGGCGAGTCAATATAGACGTAGTGGCCGCCTTGGCCGCCATTACACCGGCCTCAGAGGACGCCTCCTGAATATAGTGGGAGGCAGTGGCAATATGAGACAGATATTGTTAGGCAGTGTCAGAAATATCCTGAGGCAGCTCTTCCTCTAATGCCTGAACCCATGTTTCAATTCCTTTTGCGGCCCAGGAGGCTACTATAGTGGGTTCTATGTACAGCCCCTGTAAGGGAGTAAATAGACTTCAGGCATTCCTCCACAAGCTTATCCATCGGTTCCTTCAGTGAAGTGACAGTGGTGACAGGCAGAGTAAATGACCCCACAAGACGGGTGACATAAGAGTCCTCCGGCGGTGGATTTTCCCACTTGTTGCTCAACTCCGCAGGGATAGGATAACGAGATAGCATCTTCTTAGACAGGGAGAATTTCTTTCCTGGAGAAGACCAGGGTTCCTGACGTATGTCTATTAAATGGTCAGAATGTGAGAAGACTACTTTAGCCACCTTCTGATGTTTGATCTTACCAGGTTTCTTAGACGCAGTAGTGGGATCTACCTCATCAATTTGTAGAATCAGCTTAATAGCCTCCACTAGGTCAGGAACATCAACCTGAGTTGTAGGTTCCTCGTCAGAAGCAACTGTATCAGTGTCTGACGGATTAGTATATTCCCTGTCCTCAACAGAAGAATTATCTTATATATTAGTGGATTGTGAGGAGGAAGTGGCCCACTTAGATGACCATTTGACCCCAGAGGGACGTGGGGTAGATTTTTGTCTGACCAAAGATTGATTTAATTGTTGTATCTGAGTAGACAGAGTGTCCTCCCAGGGCGGATTAACTACAGGGACAATTTGTGGCTGTAATGGCACAGGAGGTCCCAAGACGCATCACAAGCATATTCAGCATACTGGAGAATGCTGCCCAAGGTGGCTCCTGATTGGCTACAGGGACTGCGGGCTGACTGGGAGATGTACCCAGTACACAAACCATCAGTTAAAACTTCCCCCTCAGTTAAATCCTTGGTGCCAGCACTGCATGATGCAGAAGCATCCGCAGATTTCCTGCCCTGTGTGGCAGACATTATAGTGAATATAGCCGTAGAGCGTAACAGTACAATATAACCAGATAAATACAATTCGTGCAAATAACCACCTGATTTATGTGACAGTAAATACAGGACACAAACAGAGAATTAAAGCGGTATGAGGTAACTGAAATACACAGTAAAACACACTAAACAGTATATACTGTGCAGCACTATATATGAGACCCTGACACACCTAGCCCCCCAGGGAACAGAGTACAGTGATAGCAATAGGTGTGATACACGAGTGCTGAAATCCACATGGCAGCTGCAGGCATACTCAGTCACAATTACAATGCAGATATTATTTCAGACAAACAATAAAACTGCACTGGACTAGTAAAACTACATATATAGACAGACAGACAGACAGACAGACAGACAGACAGACAGACAGACAGACAGACAGACAGATAGATAGATAGATAGATAGATAGATAGATAGATAGATAGATAGATAGATAGAACAATGCACAGTCTGATACTGGATGTATATCTCAGAATACTTGTACTAAATATTCAGGTAGAAGTACACTTGTTCCTAACTAACACTGTCTAAAATGACATGTAGAATACTTAAGTGACTGTAAATGCACAGCACTGAGTAAACAGGCAGATTTACAGAGGAGACATTGCCCTGCAGTCCCGAAGATCAACCGCAGCTACTTGTGAAAAGATGGCACCCAAATCTCTGTCAGGGAGTGAGGGAGAGTAAGGAGCAGCTCCAGGGCTGCAACACCAGCGGTAGATGGCGCCCTGAGCTGGGGGAGGGGCTACAGGTCAAGTGCCTTATCCCCTATGCTGGTCCTCACTACCAGGTACTGTGGAGCCTTGTTAAAAGGATTTTTGTGAAATCCAACCTGTGCTCCCTGCCCTGGTGGATATAGTGGGTTTCCTGCTCTAACATAGTGTCCACGCCAGCGTCGCGGTCCATTTCCTAAGACCGCGACTGGAACGCGATTTCGTCGGGTCCCACATGGGGGACCCTCTTACCTCCTCCCAAAAAAGCAGCCACGCGATTCTGGAGAGCGCCAGCGGCGTGTGCCTGGAAACCGGAGCGCCTCCGCCGCAAGTACCCGGGAATTCGGCCAGTGGGAGTATGCAGCGCTGCTGGGGAGGTGTTGGAGCCGCAGCACAGTATGTCACTAGGACATAAAAGTGCTGCAGCCCTTGAAGAATCTTCTAACAAAATCTCTTTTCAGGGCTGCCTAGCGCAGCCCCCCCTGTTAAGTGACCTGCTCTGCAGGCACCAACTTACAAACTGAGCTCCAGTGTCCGGAGGCGGGGTTATAGAGAAGGCAATGCATCCTGGGAACAGTCAAAGCTTTAGCCTGTTGGTGCCTCTGGATCAAGATCCAACTCTACACCCCGATGTATTCCCTGTGGAACACAGTGTACCCAGCTGCAGAAATATATATAATACAAAGCACAACATACTCAGTCATCCTTTACGTGGGATGTTCATCCTACCCATGAAAGTTCCAGGCTGCATTTCCACTGCAGGCAATGGTTCCAAGCTGGGCTTTGGGAGTCACTATGCCACGAGTACCATTTCATGGTATGTTGTGGTTGGGAGCCCCGATGTATGGGGATTTGCTGTCTCAGTGGAGAGAGCTGTCAGAGTCACATCTATTCCATCTTGGTGCATTATACAAGGGATAGACCCCAGTGATACACTCTCCAGATCTATTCCACTCCTCAAGAACACCCCTCAATAGCTTCTAAGGTGACAAAATAAATCTTAATTTTGGAACCACTGCGTAATGAAAAACTGATGAGCATGAAAGTCTATTTACAGGACTCTTGCACCATAAACCAGTAGGTACATTAGTTAAATAAAGCAGAACAAAGAATGTTAAATATAGAAGAAGGCTGTTACATGAGTGTGGTAGCAGAGCCGCAACTAGGGGGGGGGGGCTAGGGGGGCACGCGACCTGGGCGCGGAAAAGGAGAGGGCGCCGGCGCGAGGTAGTAAGCGGGAACGAACAGTGCAGGACGGCGCAGGGTTGAAGACGCGCCGTCCCACTCCGCTGCGCCTGGACGCTTCCGTAAAGGATAGTCAGAGCTGCCTCCCGCTATCGACCCGGAAAGTAACACAGCAGTCGCTTCTGCCAGTGCTGTGTGTGGGACTGTGACAGCGCGCTTCGGAAATGGAGAGGAGGGGCCCTGACTGACACAGCAGATAGCAGTAAAAGTAGGTAGGGAGAGGCGGGCAGCTATGTACAATATGTGTTTGTGCAGTGTACTTTAACCTAATGTGTGTGAGCAGTGCAGTGTAACCCTGAGTGTGTGTGTGTGTGTGTGTGTGTGTGTGTGTGTGTGTGTGTGTGTGTGTGTGTTGAAGCAGTGCAGTGTAACCCTGTGTGTATGTGTGCTTGAACAGTTCAGTGTAACCCTGTATGTATGTGTGTTGGAGCAGTGCAGTGTAACCCTGTATGTATGTGTGTTGGAGCAGTGCAGTGTAACCGTGTGTGTGTGTGTGTGTGTGTGTGTGTGTGTGTGTGTATGTGTGTTGGAGCAGTGCAGTGTAACCCTATGTGTGTGTGCATGTGTTGGAGCAGTGCACTGTAACCCTGTGTGTGTATGTTGAAGCAGTGCAGTGTAACCCTGTGTGTGTATGTTGAAGCAGTGCAGTGTAACCCTGTGTGTATGTGTGCTTGAACAGTTCAGTGTAACCCTGTATGTATGTGTGTTGGAGCAGTGCAGTGTAACCCTGTATGTATGTGTGTTGGAGCAGTGCAGTGTAACACTGTGTGTGTGTATGTGTGTTGGAGCAGTGCAGTGTAACCCTGTGTGTGCATGTGTTGGAGCAGTGCAGTGTAACCCTGTGTGTGTATGTTGAAGCAGTGCAGTGTAACCCTGTGTGTATGTGTGCTTGAACAGTTCAGTGTAACCCTGTATGTATGTGTGTTGGAGCAGTGCAGTGTAACCCTGTGTGTGTGTGTGTGTGTGTGTGTGTGTGTGTGTGTGTGTGTTGGAGCAGTGCAGTGTAACCGCGTGTGTGTGTGTGTGTGTGTGTGTGTGTGTGTGTGTGTGCATTTGCTGGAGCAGTTCAGTGTTACCCAGTGTGTCTGCTGGAGCAGTGCAGTGTAACCCTGTGTGTGTACTGGAGCAGTGAAGTGTAACCGTGTGTGTGTGTTGGAGCAGTGCAGTGTAACCCTGTGTGTATGTGTTTTGGAGCAGTGCAGTGTAACCCTTTGTGTGTGTGCATGTGTTGGAGCAGTGCAGTGTAACCCCTGTGTGTGTGCATGTGTTGGAGCAGTTCATTTGTATGTATAGGAGGGGTGTATTTAATCACAGTATATTGGGGTATGTGTATATACAGGGGCACGTATATATGTTAATTTTGGTAGTATGTGTATATTCAGGGGCTGTGTAGATATGTACCGTACTGTGTATTATTGATGGTGTGTACATGTATGGGAGGATGTATTTCTGTATCACGGGGGGGGGCGCGCCAGATGACTGTCTTGCCCCGGGTGACAGAAACCCTAGTTTCGGCCCTGGTGGTAGTGATGCTTCTTTAGTATGTTCAGGGAGGACACCAATGGCTAACTCTGAAACCAGGGATAAACCTGGAGATGTTATATACTAGGAGCATGTAAGCATGTTAAATCAGTGGTGCGAGTAGAAATGTTTTTTAGTGGTACTGAGGCCGAAAAATGGGCGTGGTCATGTGTTGTGAGGGGGCGTGGCCACATTGTGCTAGTGGGAGTGGCTACATGACACTAGCGGCGTGGCCACACGACACAGCCCCTTTTTTGGGGAATCTGGAGGCAAGGCTAAAAATATATAGTAGTGCCTCCAGTATAATAGAAATATATAGTAAAGCCCCCAATAGTAATGCCTCCATTATAACAGGAAAATACACTCACTGTCACATTCCCAGTAACCCTGACAAAGTGGGAGGAGCCGTCATGCTGCCAAGCACCATGGTCTTGTTGCTTTGTGGCACATTATAATTGTGGTTATGACAAAGTGTGTGGCAGGTGGTACTGCGTACCCGCTGCCAAATTCTTAAGGGTACTCAGTACCCGAGCGTACACGCATACTTGCACCGCTGGGTACAATGCAAATAAATGTAATATAATTGATTGTTCAGTTTAGTAGCAGGTATTGCAGAGCAGAATGGTATTAGTATGATCATACACAGTCTAGCCTTGTGTATACTTGCAGATAACATGATTGTAATAAGCAGCAAGAAGTGTTGTTTAATACTGACCAAGGGTCTGTATACTTGCAGTCAGAACAGTAATAAAATTATAACAACCACGTAGTCTTATACAGTCCACTTTTTAAAGTCGCCACTTCTTTGGATGCTGGATTACAAGTGGCAATAATATTAAATACAAAACCAGACCTGTTTTGTATTTAATATTATTGCCCCTTCAAATCAAGTGGGCAAAAAAACAAAGTTTCGGCGGCTTTAAAAACTGTGTATAGTAAATTTATTCCTAGGGGTCTGGTATACAGTGCAGAACTAAAATGGTCAAGCAGAAATAGGGCAATTCAGTTGTTTCCTTTTCCGTCTAATTTTCCTGTTTAAACAGGCTGTTTTTGGGCACCCAAAGTGGCGCCTATCTTTAACATGGATTTTGCAATTCAATTGTTTCAGAGTTTGGGCATTTTATTCATGTGTTTATCACAATTTATAACAGTTCTGGGGATTATTATTTTTTCCCGCTTTAATTTGTTTATTTTATTTTTTTAATATAACTTTTTATTAGACAGCCATCAGATAACAATGGTAATGACAGATAAACCCCCCCCCCCCCCCCCCACATAAAAATCACATACAAAAAACAGACGTTCAAAGTCACTACATAATAACATATAGACAATTGTGGCTGTACAGTTTTTTCTTTTTTGGTGAAAGAAAGGAATTCAAGCATAGCTGAAAGATAATAGGACATAGCTCTCCAAGGTGTTGAAACCCCCCAAACAGCACGAAGAAATATACCCAAAATACATTTCAATTGTTACAACAACATTAAATAGAATAGAACAAACAATGAACGTTAAGAGTAAATAAATTAAGAAAGGAAGAAGAGAAAGGAAAAGAGAAAAAGACGAATAAAGATAAGAAGTAATGTCAAGAGAAGAAGAGTCAAGCATCAATTCCACAACAAATAAAGTACAAGGCAGAAGCTGGGAGAAGACATAAAATTCCAGGTAAGGGAGGTTTATAGCCCTTACATATAGGAATTTTGTAACATGCTTATAGTACCAAGAGAGGGTCCTCAGGTGAGAACACCGGTAATACGATGACTCATGTACCACGGGGTATCCCTGAGAACTTTCCAGATACAATTTTGAGTGTCTAAAGGCAGGCTATCTATGTAAACTCCCCATTTTTTTATGGAAAAGTTCCACTCCTTTGTCAAACTGGAACTCTCCGACTGTCGGAGCTGTTTTAAAAATCCAGTGCCTTAATATTACCTGTTTCGCTACTGTAACCATAACTCTTAATAAGGAAACCACAGGAGAGAGATCAAACTGCAAAACCCAGGGTGAAAATTCTGCAAATAGAAGAGGGCCGGCCGGCCTGCCTAGGAAGAGTCATCCTGAGAGAATGATTCAAATATCGAAGGATTTTATACCAAAACCTCTATATTTTCCCAGAAAAGCAAAAGTTATGTGCAAGGGAAGCTTCACTAACTCCACACTTAGGGCAAAAGCCTAGTGCCTCAGGATGACTCCTTTGAGAAGGTGAAAAATACATTCTGTTTACAATATGTAAATGTATTTCCTGCAGTTCTTTCAAGACCAACTCAGTATTTGCAGATATCTCCTCCATCAGGATGCATCCGGAAATTCCTTTTTTCAGGTTAAAGAAAGAGAAGACCAAGAGGGGGTGGTCACCTCTATGAGGTCATTGTAGAGATAACGAATATTGAATGGGTTACATTTACAAAACGTAAGGGTATCATGGACTATAGGATTATTCAATGATCTTCCCAGTGGGTCTAAGAGGGACCGGAAGTAATGATGCATCTGGAGATACATAAAAAAGTGAGAGCGAGGCAACAAAAACCTGTCCTGTAGTTGTGTAAAAGAGATCATCTGTCTACCAGGGTCAAATACATCTTTGATAACAATAATTCCCCAGCATTTCCATGTGTAAAAGTGTTATCCAATGATGGGGGGAAATTAGGATTGCCCCATAAAGGTATACATAGGGATTTAAAAGGGTTACTACCAAACATCTTATGAATAAAGGTCCAAGCTTTATAGGTATGCCAAAATAAAATATTATTCTTTATGTCATGTGGCAGTTTAGAAAGAGGGGTGTAAAGCAGTGCCGTAGGCAAATATGGAAAGAACAAATCTTCTTCCAGTTCTAAATTTGTAAATAGACCCGTTTGGAGAAGCCAATCCGAAGTGAATTTAAAAATCACCGACCTAGCAAACATCGTCACGCTGGGCATACTCAGACCACCGTATTGTTTGTTGATGTAAGTTCGGGCTCTGGGCATATGAGGTTTACTGCTTTTCCAAATAAACCTTGAGAATAATTGCGAGCAGAGAAGGGAATCCTTTCTAGTAATTGAGATAGGGAGCATTTGAAGCAAGTAGGCCAGTTTGGGAAAAATAATGTCTTTTATCACTGCGCCCCTACCCATCAATGAAAGTTTAAGGTCCTTCCAATTCTCTAAACTTGTTTTAATTATTTGAATAAGTGGGGTATAATTGATCGAATATAGCCGATGAAGCTGCAATGGAATATAGATTCCGAAATATATCATTTTGGTAGGGATTAAGGTAAATTGAGAAGAGAAATCAGTGTAAAGAAGGGGGTCAGTAAACTTAGTTAGAGGAAGTAACTCAGATTTATGAACATTTATGCGATAGACAGCAAAGGTACTAAAGCAGTGTATAATGTCAAAAATAGCTGGAATGGAAGTACGAGGGTTGGATACAAGTAAAATCATATCATCCGCAAACAATCCAAGCTTAACCTCCCTCCCACCGAGATCCCAGAGAAAGCTGATTGCTGTCTCAGGGCAATAGCCAGCAGTTCCAACACAGTCGCGAAAAGTAAAGGAGATAACGGGCAACCCTGCCTAGTCCCTCTATGAATTGTTAGGGGTTGAGAGAGAAATCTATTAGTGAAAATTGGGTTAGAAGAACTGTGGTAAATGATACGTATAATGTTCACAAACTGTTCAGGGAATCCAAATAGTCAGAGCGTCTCAAACAGGTGAGCCCAAGTCACTAGGACTAGGTCGAATGCTTTATCTGCATCAAGCGATAACAATAGTGTGGGATCACCCACCCTAGCACCATCCAAGGACTGGAGGACCGTCAAAACTTTACGGATATTAGTCATCAATTGTCTGCCCCAGATAATGCCAGTTTGGTCTCTATGGATTATCCCGGGTAAAATAGATTTCAACCTGTCAGCCAGCAACTTGGAGAACAGTTTGTAATCCATGTTGAGTAAGGAAATAGGTCTGTACGAGGAAGGGAGAAGAGGATCTTTACCGGGCTTGGGTAAGACACAAATCAGAGCCGAATTGATATGATGTGGGATAGTATGGGTCGAAATAATAGAATTATAGAAGGCGGTCATGGAATCAGCTATTTTAGGGGAAAGTAGTTTAAAGAACTCACCAGACAGACCATCTGGACCAGGTGATTTTAGAGTTATGAGGGCCTTAATAGCATCCACAATTTCAGTAACAGTAAAAGGTGCAGTAAGGGAGTCCAACTGATCAGAGGATATTTGCAGCAGCTGAAGAGTCTCCCAAAAAGAGCATTTGCAGTATATCACCTTGTGAGTATAGATCCTTATAGAAAGAATGGAAAATGTTAGCTACCACTTTCCCCTCAAACTGTATATTTGCATCGGAGTCCCTTCAAGCCGTTACATGATGAGGATCTCCCTCAGATTTAAGAAGATTAGAGAGTAGACGGCTAGGCTTATCCCCATACTGAAAAAACTTATATTTGCCCGCAGTGAGAACCTATTGTCCATCTGAGTGAGATGTCATGACTAAGGTTTTGTGAACCCGGTGTTAGTGAAGTCTGTGCGGGCGACTGGAGGATTATATGAATACTACCACTGACCTGGTTTGGGACTGTTGTGGACTCTGGGTTTCTTCCGGTGACTGGGAAGAAGAACCGCAGCAGAGATGGCCGAATCTAGGTTCTCCTCATGCAGGATTAGGTCGGCAGACAGGAGGCATGCTGAAGGTCTCCTGAAAGACAGAAAAAGAGAACTGGCTGCGCTGAATTTCAGAAGGATTCAAATAACAAAGGAGAGAGCCAATGTATCAATATAAAAAGACAGCAAGTTTATTTAAAACATAATGTGTTAATTAATAAAAATAATAATAATAAACAGACATGTTGCATTAATGATAACACAGTCCGGTGTCTCACAGTGTCAGCAGTATGTTGGACTTTTACAGAACTGCCTCTGTAGATGTGGTGTGTTAAAGTCCAAAATCCATGCCAGATATTAGGTGCCGTTCATAATGCTCAGTATTGATGCATGAAGAAATGTGATATAACTGATTCCAATATGGGATCACATAGGGGGGCCAGTGAGTCCGTAAATAATGAACAATTACCTCTCCAGTGGGTTGGTCCGTCTACCGGGCGTCCCCGGACAGGAATCCTGCGTTACCCACACACAACAGCAGTGTCACGGAGAGGAGAGCGAGCACCGCTCAGGAATCAGCTGGCTGTAGCGGTATGAGACGGCAGCGGCAGCGGCTATTTTGAGATCTCAAAGCCGCCCGGAATAAGATCGTCAGAGGTGCTGGGATGGTAGTACATATGAAACACCTGAACAGGTGTTCAAGAGGCGGGTCCTAACGCGTTTCGTCACGCTCCACGTGACTTTTTCAAAGGTGATTTCCTGCCTCCAGATTCCGCAGTATTTAACTGTGGTGGGTCCAGAGAAAACAGCTGTCTGCACTTAATATCCAATTAATAACAGAAATCAATTAAAACCATATGGCTCTCTCCTGACAATGTAGTATACTTATATCTAATGCGGACTTGACTTGCTACTAAGGTACATAAACACTTATATAAAGAAATATACACAAAATAAATCTATAATTAATAATGACAATAAACAATAAAATATATATATAATAACTAATAACATGATGAGAAGAAAAATGAGATACTAAGCCCCATATGATAGTAATCGAGGCATGAATCATTACAATCTCTCTAATATGCAGACTGCAAGATTTAACCCCTTATGTAGGGCTGAAGGCACTGCCACGAGAAATATCATTTAACTTTTATTTTATATCTCCAATTATGGGACTATGACGCCATGTGTCTAACATATAGAGAAGATTCATATATGTCCCCCTAAACAATTTTTTATATAGAGGAGACATTTATATATACAGAAAACGTATAAAGGACATAATAAAGAATAAAAAATATATAGAAAACCAGCAGACTTCTAAATTCAAAATAACTATTGTCAGCTAAGGGACTAAGGTCGGAATCGAACTCGGTATCATTCCTATTTTCAGTGAGTGAACATCACTCAACTCTATGCGCCACTAGGTACGCACAGTAACTTTAGAGGAACTGGATAGAATATATCATCTTTATCATCTCTATAGCGAAAAATTAGGTAATAGCAGGTCTATCGATGTATACATAGGCTTATGTTGGGCTATTGTTTTAGATGTAAATAAAGACCAAAAAGGATTAATACTAAACAAAATAAAAAATTTTTTTTTGATTATGTATAAAATTAATAGACTGATCAGAAAATTATTATATACAAAATTGGTGAAGAAGAAAAGACCTAAAAAAAGAGATGATGATGTATATTATGATAAATACTTACATAAAAATGTCTGTTTTTTTATTTTATTTTTTTATTTTACATATGGAAAAAATTACATAAAAAATCCCCCACTTGTTATATGAATATGGTGTTCCTAAACAACAAAAAGCAGTAGTAAATGATATACTATTGAGCCCAGATGATACAAACAATAGATCAAACAGGCTAATATAAAGCCTAAGCCATGTCTAATTTATGTGTGGTTCTGAAAGACAGAACTGGAAAGGCACTGATGAATCAGTGAAGAATACCAGGTATAATTGTGCTAAAGGGCACGGGGTGCTTGGAGACACTGAGGTGCTTGCGGACACTGAGGTGCTTGCGGACACTGAGGTGCTTGGAGACACTGAGGTGCTTGGAGACACTGAGGTACGTGGAGGCACTGAGGTACGTGGAGGCACTGAGGTGCGTGGAGGCACTGGGGTGCGTAGAGACACTGGGGTGCGTAGGGGTGCTGAGGCACAGAGGTGCTGGAAGCACGGAGGTACTGAGGCACGGAGGTACTGGAAGCACGGAGGTGTTGAGGCACGGAGATGCTGAGGCACGGAGATGCTGGAAGCACGGAGATGCTGAGGCACTGAGGCACGGAGATGCTGAGGCACGGAGATACTGAGGTGCTGGAAGCACGGAGGTGCTGAGGCACGGAGGTACTGAGGCACAGAGATGCTGGAAGCACGGAGGTGTTGAGGCACGGAGATGCTGAGGCACGGAGATGCTGGAAGCACGGAGATGCTGAGGCACGAGGTACTGAGCCCTGGAGATCCCAACTACAACAGTAGTAAAACTGAAACACGACAGCTGTGGTTTTCAGTGGAGAACACGGAATTCAGTACTGTGCCTTTAAGACGAAACATTGCAGCTGTACCTTTACATTGAGACTCAGGGAAATGGTGAAATCAAATGGCAACACACAAGTAAACCAAACGGTAACAAGGGAGCAGAGTTTCCACAGGAACTTAGGTACAAAGGTTACCTTTAGGGAGCTCAGCTTAAGACCCACACAAGGCTGTATGTGACACAAGGAACTGGCCCAGATTCCAACTCAGCCTCCTGATTTATACTTCCTGGTCCTTGATGATTGGTGGGCAGGATTAGGTGATGTCACTGTCATGTGACTACTCTAGCCAAGGCTGTGATGTAGAATGAGGCCTAGCAGGCCAAGAGAACACTGAAGCCTGGACTTCTGCAAAACACAGGATGCTTGCTTTTAGATTACTGAATTCAGCCTCACACAGTTGATCACCACAGGTGGAGCTGATTACCTCTCAGGCAGAAAACTCAGGAAAACTCATAGTGCTGACAAGCTGTTTAACTCCGTGAGTGAAAAGACACAGGATCCAGGACAGATGGCAGGGGTAAGTCACCAAATATAAACCTACAGTCAGGATTGTGACAGTATCCCCCTCTTCAAGGGTGGACTCCGGACACCCATCTTGAATCTTAGAGGAACTTGATGAATAACTTGTACACAAAGCTTCTAAAAAGTGGAAACCAGAGGGTCCAGAACAAAACTTAAGCTGGATTATTTAGAAGTCTTCCTGATCTTCATCTTCAGAACAGGTAGACCATCCATCATAGACAAGACTGGAATTTCCTTCATCCGAAAGGACTGAGGAATAAACTGTAGAAGGTTCCTCTCCTCGTTTTGTAGTGCGAGAAGATTGTGCTTTCGAAGCTAGCACTCCACTGAGGCTTAAATTAAATCTTGTTCTATAACGAGGACTTTTCATACAGAGACCTGTAGAGCTTTTTGGTGATTCTGGAACCTCTTCATGCATGGAAGCATAACAGGAAGGAACAGCACCTCCCAGGAAAGGAGTAGCATCATAAACTGGATCAAATTCAGAGTCTGAGTCCAAGTCTAACGGAAAATACGAATCTCCTTTAGATACACAGTTTGAAAATGACCTAGAAGTGCACTGTAACTTTAAATTCTTTGGCGGAGAACTTAGTATTGAGCTAGGAGAGACTCCTACATGACCAACCTGAATGGTCGGATTCCTACGGAAGGAGATACTTGGACTATCTTTGGCAGGCTTAGAGGATGAAACTGAAGAAAGCTTTGGCTGGACGAGTAGGACTGGATTGGATCCGAGGATACTTGAATTGGCTGGAGCCAAAGGAGACGGACCAGGCTGGTCCTGGAGTATTGCTGGACCGGCTGTAACCGGGACGGACTGACCAGGCAGAACCTGGAGTATTGCTGGACCGGCTGGAACCGGTACGGACTGACCAGGCGGAGCCTGGAGTATTGCTGGACCGGCTGGAACCGGTACGGACTGACCAGGCGGAGCCTGGAGTATTGCTGGACCGGCTGGAACCGGGACGGACTGACCAGGCGGAGCCTGGAGTATTGCTGGACCGGCTGGAACCGGGACGGACTGACCAGGCTGGGCCTGGAGTATTGCTGGACCGGCTGGAACCGGGACGGACTGACCAGGCAGGGCCTGGAATATTGCTGGACCGTCTGGAACCGGGACGGACTGACCAGGCAGGGCCTGGAGTATTGCTGGACCGGCTGGAACCGGGACGGCCTGAGCCCTTTCTTCACAGGGCTGGGCTGAGGCAAGAGCCCCCACTTCACGGGGCTGGGCTGAGGCAAGAGCCCCCTCTTCACGGGGCTGTGCTGAGGCAAGAGCCCCCTCTTCACGGGGCTGGGCTGAGGCAAGAGCCCCCTCTTCACGGGGCTGGGCAGCACTCTGTAGAATCTCTGGCTGGGCAGCACTCTGTAGAATCTCTGGCTGGGCAGCACTCTGAAGACTCACTGGCTGGGCAGCACTCTGAAGACTCACTGGCTGGGCAGCACTCTGAAGACTCATTGGCTGGGCAGCACTCTGAAGACTCACTGGCTGGGCAGCACTCTGAAGACTCACTGGCTGGGCAGCACTCTGAAGACTCTCTGGGGCTGGACGCTCTAAAGACGCCCCTCCTGGGGCTGGACGCTCTGAAGACGCCCCTCCTGGGGCTGGACGCTCTGAAGACGCCCCTCCTGGGGCTGGACGCTCTGAAGACGCCCCTCCTGGGACTGGACGCTCTGAAAACGCCCCTCCTGGGGCTGTGGACACGGACTCCTCTGTGACTGTAAATGGCTTGAACATTCTTCTCTGGACACCCAACTTGGGATAAGGTCTTTTAACCACCGGACCCCAGTCATAAATTTGAGTCTCTCTCAGAAGAGTAGCCTTCTTGATACCCCCGTCAGCAGCAGATGGATCGGATACTGTGGATGACTTGTAGACATGAGCACTATGATACTGAGATTTGTCACTATTACCTGGCTTGCGAAGAATACAGTCTTTAACAAAATGACCAGAATTTCCACAGTAAAGACAGAGATGTAGCTCCTTACGCCGCTGACGTTCAGCTTCAGAGAGCTTGGGCCGTGGATAGCTCTGATGAAAAACTTTCCCTTGCGCAGAGTAAGAGACTCTATTAACTGAATGGGACAAAACAGGATCAACAACGTTGGTAGTATTCCTAAGGAGATCAGGCATCACAGAGAGAATACTAGGCAAAAGTTCTTGTAACTGTAGTAACATCTGGTAGAAAATCTGCAGTTGGTCAGGAGTCTTAGAGCAGAAGGTCATAGAATCTCTGGAGGACGAATTCCGCTGCAGACACTGTGCCAATCGATGCTGAGTCGACTCCAGACCTCCCAAGCGTCCTGCAATATTGCTTAGGAGGTCATGCGTCAGACAAACACTTTCGGCCGGGTCCATGTGGCCAGTTCCTACTGTCATGACTAAGGTTTTGTGAACCCGGTGTTAGTGAAGTCTGTGCGGGCGACTGGAGGATTATATGAATACTACCACTGACCTGGTTTGGGACTGTTGTGGACTCTGGGTTTCTTCCGGTGACTGGGAAGAAGAACCGCAGCAGAGATGGCCGAATCTAGGTTCTCCTCATGCAGGATTAGGTCGGCAGACAGGAGGCATGCTGAAGGTCTCCTGAAAGACAGAACTGGAAAGGCACTGATGAATCAGTGAAGAATACCAGGTATAATTGTGCTAAAGGGCACGGGGTGCTTGGAGACACTGAGGTGCTTGCGGACACTGAGGTGCTTGCGGACACTGAGGTGCTTGCGGACACTGAGGTGCTTGGAGACACTGAGGTGCTTGGAGACACTGAGGTGCTTGGAGACACTGAGGTACGTGGAGGCACTGGGGTGCGTAGAGACACTGGGGTGCGTAGGGGTGCTGAGGCACAGAGGTGCTGGAAGCACGGAGATGCTGAGGCACGGAGGTACTGAGGCACGGAGGTACTGGAAGCACGGAGGTGTTGAGGCACGGAGATGCTGAGGCACGGAGATGCTGGAAGCACGGAGATGCTGAGGCACTGAGGTGCTGAGGCACGGAGATGCTGAGGCACGGAGATACTGAGGTGCTGGAAGCACGGAGGTGCTGAGGCACGGAGGTACTGAGGCACAGAGATGCTGGAAGCACGGAGGTGTTGAGGCACGGAGATGCTGAGGCACGGAGATGCTGGAAGCACGGAGATGCTGAGGCACGAGGTACTGAGCCCTGGAGATCCCAACTACAACAGTAGTAAAACTGAAACACGACAGCTGTGGTTTTCAGTGGAGAACACGGAATTCAGTACTGTGCCTTTAAGACGAAACATTGCAGCTGTACCTTTACATTGAGACTCAGGGAAATGGTGAAATCAAATGGCAACACACAAGTAAACCAAACGGTAACAAGGGAGCAGAGTTTCCACAGGAACTTAGGTACAAAGGTTACCTTTAGGGAGCTCAGCTTAAGACCCACACAAGGCTGTATGTGACACAAGGAACTGGCCCAGATTCCAACTCAGCCTCCTGATTTATACTTCCTGGTCCTTGATGATTGGTGGGCAGGATTAGGTGATGTCACTGTCATGTGACTACTCTAGCCAAGGCTGTGATGTAGAATGAGGCCTAGCAGGCCAAGAGAACACTGAAGCCTGGACTTCTGCAAAACACAGGATGCTTGCTTTTAGATTACTGAATTCAGCCTCACACAGGAGATCACCACAGGTGGAGCTGATTACCTCTCAGGCAGAAAACTCAGGAAAACTCATAGTGCTGACAAGCTGTTTAACTCCGTGAGTGAAAAGACACAGGATCCAGGACAGATGGCAGGGGTAAGTCACCAAATATAAACCTACAGTCAGGATTGTGACATGAGAGAATGATCAAAATGTTGTTTAGCTTCCCTATATTTCTGTTATTGTCTAAAGTGGGTGAAGTCTTGCAAGATTGGAAGTGGTGAGTGCAGATTGTGCTTCCCTATAGGCAGCATCCTGATCCCTCTTATATTTCGTCATATATGCAATTATATCACCCTGCAGGACAGCCTTGGCAGCCTGAAGAACAAGGCAGGGTCTGACATATGGTCAGAGTTATTAAAGCAATAGAAATCACAGGAAGCTATCAGCATAGATTGGAAGCTTTGAGAAGCCGCCAGTTTAGCAGGACATTTCCAATGTGAGTTAGTTCCCAGAGTAAATTTACCCTGCAATAGAATAGAAATAGGAGCATGATCCAAAATGCTGATGGGATCAATATTTGCTTCAATTATTATTATTCTTTATTTATATGGTGCCACAAGGGTTCCGCAGCGACCAATTACAGAGTACATAAACAAATAATCAAAACAGGAAAACAGCAACTTACAGTTGAAGACATTATAGGACAAGTACAGGGTAAATAAGTAGCTACATAAGCAGATACAACTGGAATAAGTATCAGGTGGCAGAAGACTGCTGGATTTGGGGCAGTTGAAGATTACTAAAGTAAGAAAAAGGATAAGCACATGAGGGTAGAGGGCCCTACTCGTGAGAGCTTACATTCTAAAGGGGAGGAGTAAACAGACAGGGATGACACAGATGGTGTACATAGGGAGTGTGGAACAGAGGGTTAGGATAAGATTTGGCTGGGTTTAGTGAAGAAGTGGGTCTTGAGAGCTTGTTTGAAGTTTTGTAGAGAGGTGGAGAGTCTGAGGGGGAGAGGTAGGGAATTCCAGAGAAAGGGAGTAGCACGTGAAAAATCTTGGAGGTTGGAGTGGGAGGAAGTAATCAGTAGGCAGCAGAGTCGGTGTGCAATAGCAGAGCAAAGAGGACAGGTGGGAGTGTAAAGGGAGATAAGGTCAAAGATGTAAATGGGAGAAGAGTGGGCGAGGGCTTTGTAAGTGAGAGTGAGAAGCTTGAATTGGATTCTGAAAGGTAAGGGGAGCCAATGAAGGTCTTGTAAGAGAGGGGAGGTGGACGTAGTGCATTTGGTGAGGAAAATGAGCCAGGCTGCAGCATTGAGGACAGATTGGAGTGGAGAGGGGTATTTGACAGGAATGTCAGTCAGCAGGAGATTACAGTAGTCCAGTCTGGAGATGACCAGTGAGTGGATAAGGGTCATAGGGGTACATTTACTAAGCAGTGATAAGAGCGGAGAAGTGAGCCAGTGGAGAAATTTCCCCATCAACCAACCAGCAGCTCTGTATCATTTTATAGTATGCAAATTGTAGATGTTACTTCAGTGCTGATTGGTTGCCATGGGCAACTTCTCCACTGGCTCACTTCTCTACTCTTATCACTGCTTAGTAAATGTACCCCTTAGTAGCATCCTGAGTCAGAAAGGGTCTGATCCTGGAAATATTTTTGAGATGAAAATGGCAGGTTTGTGAGAGGTGCTGAATGTGTGGCTTGAAGGAGAGGGAGGAGTCAAGGATTACTCCAAGCCAGTGCACTTGGGGGCTAGAGGAGATGGTAGTGCACCAATAGATAATGAGATTGTGGGAGGTGAGGTTATGTGGGAGGAAGGGAAGATGATCAGCTCAGTCTTAGACATGTTAAGCTTAAGAAAGTGCTAGGACATCCAAACAGAGATAGCAGAGAGACAGTTGGAGATACGAGTGAGGAGAGCAGGGGAGAGGGCCGGAGAGGAAAGATAGATTTGAGTGTCATCAGCATAGAGATGATATTGGAAATCAAAAGAACTAATGGGTTTACCTAGTGAGGATGTATAGAGAGAGAAAAGAAGAGGACCAAGGACAGAACCTTGTGGTATATCTACAGTTAGTGGAAGTGAGAGTGAGGTGGAGTCATGAGAGGAGACAGAGAATGAACAGTCAGAGAGGTAGGAAGACAGCCTAGAGAGGGCAGTATCACGCAGACCAATGGAGTGAAGGGTTTGCAGTAGGAGAGGGTGGTTCACAGTGTCAAAAGCAGCAGAGAGGTCTGGTCGTGGCTTGGCACAGCATGGAGTAGGCAGCATAGTGCTGTAGCTCCCTAACAAATATCCTCTTTCCCATCCTTAACTCCCGGTTCTGAGGCTATATTTACTCCTCCTGCTATGGGAACCCCCCTGTGCACCCCCTGAGATGTTTGGTGCTGTTGTGTGCTCCCCGCTTTCTGAGATTTAGCTGCGGAGGTCTGTGCAGCCTGTCCCTGCTCTGGACCTGGGGCGGTGTGCTGCTGCCGGCGCTAAGATACCTCCTGGCTCCGGGAATCCTGTATACCTGCTTATGCTGAAGAGGGCTGGTTGCGGCTGTGGACTCCGGTGTCTGTCCTCTCCGGCTGCGCGCTCCCCGCTCGCTGAGGCTTTGCTGCAGCGGTCTGTGCAGCCTGTTCCTGCTCCGGACCCCCCGGACAAGCGACCCACGGAAGTGCGCTGCCGCCAGTGCCCGCACTAACTCCTGGCTCTGGTGACCTCTGCCTCCTTGTCTGCGCTGCTGCGGACTGGTTGTGGCTGCTGTCCGCGTGTTCTGGACTCTGTGGAGCCCCATCATTCTGCTCCCGCCAGCGCCATCTTGGAAAAGGGCGCCCTGCCTTCCGGAGCACCTCTCGCACAGTGAGCACCCTTTCCTGGCTCAGGTACTGTGTCCCCCTCCTCATATCTCACAGAGGCAAATCCTGCTAGCTGCTTATGGCAGCGTGAAGACCATTTGTTTGATTGATTGTCTATTCCTTGCCTGTATGGGTACACTTCTAAGCCCTGGACAGGGACAGCTACTTCTGTCTCACTCATTTTGGTGGCTTAATTTCACATTCTGTTGTGCTGCAATACTCTTTGTGAATATTGGCTGTGTCCTGCGTGTTCTGGATCCTATCTACGTATACTCACTGTGTGCACTTTGTATTTCCTCTATTGACTCTCTGGCCTGCCTGCTGTGCTGTGCATTTCACTGTGTGCAACCCTGCCAATCTCTCTGTGTGTATTTACTACTCTCCTGTTGAACTGGTGATTCCTGCCGGTATTGTTATGGGGAAAACTGTCAATGCTGCTGGTGCGGCGGCACGCTTCGAAAGATTTGCTAGAAATTCTCAAGTGCCGACACCCACGACTGCTCAGGGTGCATCCCCTCCGGTCGCTTTGGAGGAACCCTCCGTTGCTGATGTTATGCAATCTACTCAACAAATTTTGCAGGCCATCACTACATCCGAAAAAGGGTGATGGACAAGATTGGTCAAGTTCAAGCTGATATTTCACTCAATCGTCATGACATGCAGAAGCTGCGTGAACGTGTGGGTGGTGTGGAACAACGTGTGTCTGATATAGAAGATGTAACCGCACCACTCAAGGATAGTGTCGCTGACCTTTCCTCCTAGATGGCGGCTGTTAAAACCAAATTATCGGATATGGAGGGCCGTCTGCAAAGAAATAACATACGTATTGTGGGCCTTCCTGAGCGGGCTGAGGGTGCACACCCAGAAAAGTTCTTGGAAGAATGGCTACTCCATATTTTCAAAAGAAAGGATTTCAGACCGCAATTTGCTGTGGAACGTGCTCACCGTCTACCTTTCCAGGCTCCTCCTCCGGGTGCCCCGGCACGCACCTTCATTGCTCGCATGCTTCACTATAAAGACCAGGATGCTGTTCTGCGCCTGGCCAGGATACATGGTCCGCTGCAGTTTGAGAACCACTCCGTGTCTGTCTTTCCTGACTTTGCCGTGGACGTACAAAAATCCAGGTCTCAATTTCTTCAGATAAAAAGGAAGTAGAGACAGACAAATCCAATATTCAATGCTGTTTCCCGCGAGGTTCCGTGTGGTGTATGAGGGTTCTACCCACTTTTTTATCTCTCCGAGGGAGGCTGAGGCGTGGCTGGAAAAGAGGCCTTGTGCTCCTCGTTGAATAGAATTGTTATTTTGCCTTTGTTTTTGCCATATGCTTTTCCTCTTCTCTTTCAGGTTTTTCTACTATATGGGGGTTTCTCTGCCTAGTTACATAGTATGAAAGTTTGTTCTTATGCCTCTTTACTGGGGGTCATTTCCCTTATTGGGAGCCCTTGCTGAGATATAGTAGTTAGGGGTGCTTATTCCTAATTGTCCTCCTCTCGTTATTATATTGGTGTTCTCAGTTTAAGTAACGGGAAGTTTAGTTGGGGTATAGGTATATCTAGGTTTTTATTGGATGTACAGGGTGGGTGGTGGTTGGGTTTTGGTGTTCTAGTGAGTTTTTATTTATTTTTATTTTTTGGTATCTTTTGATATGGTCAAGTATTGTTTTTGATTTACTGCTGTGGTGTGTTTCTGATGTTCGGTTTGATACACCTTGGCATCATTGCCTACCGACTGCTCCATTTTTTTTTGCAGCTGCTACTCTGGAATCCATGTATTTTCCTGTGATTTTTCCTCTCAATGTGCTGCCCCTCCTCTCTCCTCCTATTCTCTCTATTTCTCCTCTTTCCCTTTTTAGTATCTCCCGATGCTGGTAACACCTATGGGGCTTCACCTGCTCGGCTTGAACGTACGAGGCCTCAACAATACGATAAAGTGTCCTGTCGCAAGTAAAAAAGTACAAAGCAGATAGTGTTTGCTTTTCAGAAACTCATCTTACTGGCAGCAAGACGTTAGCCTTGAAAAAACCTTGGGTGGGGTGGTTGTTCCAATCTACCTACTCGCAAAATGCCAGGGGTGTCTCTGTACTCGTTAAAAAAATCTGTACATTTCCACTTAGACTATAGTCAAATTGACCAGTATGGTAGATTTGTCTTTCTAAGGTCCTTCGTTAATTCTACCCTTCTACACATTCTCGCAGTTGATGTCCCCCCCCCCCCCCCCTTTATAATAATTATGTTTTACATCAGGCTGTGTCATTTATTGCTCTGTCACCGTCCACTCCCACTGTTTGTATTGGGGATTATAACATTGTCATGGATTTATTTTTAGATGGAGGGAGAACCCGTGTGCTGAGCTCTCCTCCTCCTCTTCCCCTACCCCTTTCTCCAACTGGGTGACTGAACTAGGGTGGTCATTCCGAGTTGTTCGCTCGTTGCCGATTTTCTCTATATTGCGATTAGTCGCTTACTGCGCATGCGCAAGGTTCGCAGAGCGCATGCGCTTAGTTATTTTACACAAAAGTAAGGTATTTTACTCACGGAATAACGAGGATTTTTCATAGTTTTGGTGATCGGAGTGTGATTGACAGGAAGTGGGTGTTTTGGGGCGGAAACTGGCCGTTTTCTGGGCGTGTGCGAAAAAACGCTGGCGTTTCTGGGAAAAACGCGGGAGTGTCTGCAGAAACGGGGGAGTGTCTGGGCGAACGCTGGGTGTGTTTGTGACGTCAAACCAGGAACTAAACTGACTGAACTGATCGCAATGGCTGAGTAAGTCTGGAGCTACTCAGAAACTGCTAAGAATTTTCTATTCGCAATTCTGCTAATCTTTCGTTAGCAATTCTGCTAAGCTAAGATACACTCCCAGAGGGCGGCGGCTTAGCGTGTGCAATGCTGCTAAAAGCAGCTAGCGAGCGAACAACTCGGAATGAGGGCCTAGGTCTGATTGATGTTTTGAGAGTCAGGTTTCCCTGTGAATGTCAGTACTCTTGTTACTCGGCTACCTTTAATACATTTTCCCGTATTGATTTAGCTTTTATATCCCCTGATTTGGTCCCTAAGGGTGTTAAATTCTGGAAACTCAACCCGTTCTGGCTGTCATTGATGGGTGATGGAGCTTACATGCTTGCTGAATGGCGTGATTTTCAGGATATTAATGCCTCCTGACCTACCCCTACTGTTAAACATGATGCATTTAAAGCTTCTATCCATGGTTCCCTTATTAAAAAGGTAGTAGCTATTAAGTGATCTAGTAGGGAGGGGGAATCCCATCTTCTACAGACCTGTTGCCAATAAGAAGCTGATTATCTTTTGATCAAATCTCCCTCCTTGTATGCCCATTGGGAGCTGGCCCGAAGGGAATGGGCAAACGTTTCTGTTTGATAAATCCGAGCATCGATTGCTATTCTCTAAACATTCCCTGTACTCGCAGGCTGAGGTGGGGGGCAGTTATCTTGCCTTTCTTTCAAAAGGAGCAGTGTCAGGTCTGTAACTCTGTCTGTTCCCGGAGGGGGCACTAGTGGGTCAGTGGTGGTGCGGTGGAGAAAACGAGGAGGCTGTAGAAAGTTCCTGCGCATGTGCGCATTGATGTTTATTAACACACAGGAGTATAAACAGTGACTGGAACACAAAGGTAATGCTGATGATTGAAAGTCAATGAGAGTAACTAAACGATGATTAACTTGACAGTCGGCAGTAAAAGAAATTAATATGCAGATGGAAACAGATGCAATTGATGACAGGAATATCAGGCAGTAAATAACTCCGGTAAATGGTGTTAAAAAGTCAATGATATTAAATAGCAATGATGATTGGTTTTGTAGTAGGTAAAAACAGAAACAATATGCAGATGAAGCAGATGCAGCTGAAGACAAGATTATAGGCAATACATAAC
Organism: Pseudophryne corroboree; assembly: GCF_028390025.1. Lineage (NCBI taxonomy): Eukaryota > Metazoa > Chordata > Amphibia > Anura > Myobatrachidae > Pseudophryne > Pseudophryne corroboree. Next base: position 423,060,773 of record NC_086449.1, on the reverse strand, counting down.
TCCGCTGGATAGTTTGGAAACCAACAATGAGGATACACGCAGTCTGTATATAGGTACACGTCCACTAAGCCAAGCAAGGCCCAAGCAGGAGACAGTCTATAACGCAGCAAGTTGGTAGACTAGTGCTGAATGCAATTGCACAGTGCAGAGTTGCTGGTAATTACTACACAGGTGAGGATGGTGAGAAACACCTGCAGAAAGTCTCTTACTGCAAGTAGTGTGGAGGCTGACTGTGGCAGGAGTTCATAGGAAAGCTGGAGTAAATGCTGGGACCTGTAGTTCCACAGGAATACTGGAACAGGAAGATCACTTGGAGATGCCAGAAATAGAAGATCGCTGGAAACAGGAGATTGAAAACTGGAGACTGGAGATTGGAGACTGGAAACTGCTGGGACCTGTAGTTCCACAGGAATACTGGAACCAGGAGATCACTTGGAGATGCCAGAAATAGGAGATCGCTGGAAACAGGAGGTTGAAGACTGAGGACTGGGGATTGGAACTGGAAACTGGAGATTGGAAACTGCTGGGACCTGTAGTTCCATAGGACTAATACACATCCTGCTTGGGCCTTGCATAGGACAACCTTCTGTCTCTGAAGACAGAAGATTGAAGCCAGGAGACGCTTGTTCAAGGTAATGATACTGACCAGGCACTCTGAGTATATACCTCTTGGTCAGCAGGGATTGGAGAATCAAGTCATGTGAGCGCCCAATGCTCAGGAGTGGATAACACCAAGTCAGCTGACTGCAGGTGTCATGGCAGCGCCCATACTCTGGAGATGGTGGGAATACATCGGGGTACATGCTGTAAGGCAAGCGGGGTTCACACTGGAGAGAGTCTCTGCGCATTGCAGGCAATCATAGATACGCTGCCAGGCTGAGGATGTGACCTCTGGAGGCCAGTACATCAGAGCTCTGGTAAGTGATGTGATGGAAAATGCAGATTCCTGTCCAACGGGTTTGTGACTCTCAGGGTGCTCTAAAATACTTGTGCCCTGATATTAATGACATATTCTTTAACTACTACTCCTCATTATACACTTCTAAGGTGTCCTATACAGTGGACCAGCTGCGGGATTACCTCTCCCATATACAATTGCAACGACTGTCCGCAGAATCTATCGCATTTTTGGACTCCCCATTTACTACTGAGGAACTGGACACTGCCATAGCATCGTTCCCCAATAATAAGGCCCCTGGATGTGACGGCATACCCATCGAATTGTATAAAAAGTTTAAAGAATTTTATATTCCCTATTTAGTTGAGTTGTTCAGTACCCTGTTTGAGTTAGATTCTCTGCCTCCCTCAATGTCTGAGGCCATTATTATTGTAATTCTTAAGCCAGGTAAAGTCCCCACCTCCCCGGACTCTTATCGTTCTAATTCTTTGCTTTCCACGGACGTTAAGATTTTGGCTAAAGTTTTGGCTGTCCGTTTAAATACTGTGATTCCATCTATTGTCCACAGTGACCAGATGGGCTTTATGCCGGGGAAGTCTACAATACAGAACCTTCGTAGACTCTTCTGCCATCTGCAGAGGGGGGACCGCAATGGGCCGGAGGCGGTGGTGGTGTCCTTGGATGCTGTCAAGGCCTTCGACTCGGTAGAGTGGGTATATTTGTGGGAAGTACTTCATAAATTTGCATTCGGTCCTAAATTTGTTAGGTGGGTCCAGCTGCTGTATTCTTCCCCAGCTGCTCGAGTTTCAGTCAATGGTCATGTGTCAACCCTTTCCGCTGGAGAGAGGTACGAAGCAGGGTTGCCCACTCTCCCCGGCCTTGCTTGCCCTCACCATTGAACCATTGGCTAGTTGCATACATATGTCTCCAGACATTGAGGGAATTAAGGTTGGGGACCATGTTGATGTTATCGCACTTTATGCTGACGACATGCTTTTATTTCTTAATGACTCTGAGAACTCATTATTCTCCATGCGTCGGATAGTTAATCACTTTGGAACTTATTCTGGTTTACAAATAAACTGGAGTAAGTCCAGTATTTACCCCATATCTGGTGTTCTACCTGCTGTGGCGGACTCTTCCTGTCCACTGCAATTGACTCTCTGGTTTAAATATTTAAGAGTTTGGATATCCCCCCGTCCTCAGGATTATGTTGCACTGAATGTGGAGCCTGTGACACATGATTTTAAGAAGAAAGCCCATCTGTGGAAGAAACTTCCTCTCACTGTCATGGGCCATATTAATTTTTTTAAAATGTCTAGCCAACCCTGGTATCTATATTTATTGCAACATTCTCCTGTATATATATCCAACAAGATTTTTTCTGGGTACAGGTGGAGATATGTTATTGGGGTTCTATGCCGAGTGGGTGGAATCCCCCTTCTCCTTGCTTCAATTTCTGCTTCCCGGCTCTATTCTCTCTGGCCTTCCTCCTATTCTCAGACAGGTTCTCTTGTTATGGCGTCTGGCGCACACCTTTTTTGACTGGCACGACATTGATGTAGATACACCCTTGTGGTTTAATGCTTCTTTCAAAGAGCTGCTTCCTTTGTCCCCAGATAATTTATGGTTGAGGGTGGGAGTTGCAACAGTTGCCCAGCTCTATGATAATGGCACTCTTAAATCATTTGAACAGATACTTAGTGACTGTGCTGTTGCTAATTCTGCCTTCTTCCGTTATCTCCAATTGCATCATGCAATGCAGGTGCAATTTGGTGCAGCCCCTCTAGCTATTTCGGTGTCTCCAGTCAAAAAACTGCTTTTTACGCTGGGCCCCAGGGGACGTATATCTATGATCTATGCCGCATTGAATGTACATGTCAATTCACATTTATTTGACCCATTGAAACTTAAATGGGAGAGTGATCTTGGTGCCCTTTCTAATGAACACTGGACACAAATCCTGGGCTTGACCCAATATACTACCCCGTGTGTTAGATACCAACAGGTCTACTTTTATATCCTCCATAGAGTATACCGCACTCCAGTAATGCTTCATAGAGCACACCTCCGGTCTGATACCTGTTGTACAAAGTGCGGTGTAGGGGGGGGCTGCTTTTTGGCATTTACTCTGGTCTTGCCCGAGGTTGGTTCCATTCTGGATTGCAGTTTGGAATGACATTACCCTCACAGAACCCTCTCTCCCTATGTTGGATCCTAGACTATGTATGTTTGGGCTAGATATCGAGGAGACGCACTCCCTGGTTTTATACCGCTATGTTTTATGTTTAACTGCCTTGGCAAAGGTGCTGATAGCCAGGAAATGGTTCTCCCCTGAGCTGCCTAATATTTCCCACTGGAGGGCTTTGATTAATGAGGTCTCTGGTCATGAAAGGGTGATGTTTACATCTAGGGGCACGTTGATTAATTACTTTGCTAAATGGGATATGTGGAATACGTCCCTCTATGGAATGGGAATGTGTGATGGGAGGGGGGTTGCGCGCTGTTAATACTGGATTCCGAGGGACCGCACTTATGTAGGAGCTGTCCTGGAGATGACTCATATCTGCACCTCCATTATGTTTATTTTTTTGCTATGTTTTTATCTATGTCATTGATACACTGTGGCTCACTGATTTTCTGATGATAATCTAAACATGTTGCCTCTTTGCCTTAGCAGATACATGCTTGACCTACTATGATGTAATTTGTGTGATTTTTTTTCTTTTCTTTCTAATGTTGTTTTGTTGTTCTGTTTTTTGTTTGTATGTTTGTGGTAAATCAGGAAAAAAAACTCTTAATAAAGAAATACTGAATTTAAAATAAAAAAAAGCAGCAGAGAGGTCAAGAAGAATAAGTAGAGAGTAGTGGTCCTTAGATTTGGCAGTATGGAGGTTATTTTATACTTTTGTAAGGGCAGTTTCAGTTGAATGACCCTGGGGGACAGATCAGTGGACACAAGAAAACAGTCAATATGCGAGAAGGAATTATTAGTTGCCGAATAACAAGTATATTCCAACTCAACGGGATTACACACTCGCCATATATCAACCAGTCCCAGTTGTTCAGATACTTAATCCAAATTAATTTTGAGGAGCCGGGCCCTCTGAGAAGAGGAACCCTTTTTATTCAAAACCAGTGAGGAGACTAGGTTCAAATCCCCACCTAAAATAAGGGAAGTGTGCGAGTAAGGCCGTAAAAGATTTGTTATCTCCAGATAAAACATTTTATCATATACAGCAGGAGTGTAAACATTGCATAAAGTAAATATGGAACCCTCTAAAGTAATATCCAATATAATGTATCTACCTAAAGTGTCAATAACCTGATGATGGATGTCAAATTTAATACCCTTACGGATAAGTATTGCAACACCCCTCGCTTTTGAGGTAAAAGAGGAGAAAGCAAGAACCTTATGTCTAAGCAAGAACCTCATGTGTAATATCCAATATAATGTATCTACCTAAGGTGTCAATAACCTGATGATGGATGTCAAATTTAATATCCTTACGGATAAGTATTGCAACACCCCTCGCTTTTGAGATTAAAGAGGAGGAAGCAAGAACTTCATGTCTAAGCATACCAAGTCTAGCATGTTCAGTGGGGTCAAATGGGTTTCTTGCAGTATCGTAACATCTGCCTTCACTTTATTTAGATAGGTAAGAATGTGTCTTCACTTGATAGGGGAATTGATACCTCTAATATTCCAAGAGTACAAATTAAGTCAGGACATTTATCTGATCTATAAAAGAAACAGTGAAAATAGTAATGAACCTATAATTGGTAGAGTCATCCATGATCAGGGCATTACAGACAATATATCCCAGCTATACTTGAAAAACAATTACTGAGCATGTAAATGTGGAAGGGACAATACGAATCAGCAACCCATGCAACAAAGATGTTGTAGAAGAGAAAAAGATGGAGAAGAAGAAGATCAGAAAAGAAGGAAAAATAGAAAGCAACAAGAACAAAAGTTGAAATCATTTTCATCAACAAATAGTAACATCAGCGACTAACATCTAGCAGCTGTGATGTATAATAAACAGTAAACAGGAAATAACGAATCAGCAAACATAGAAAGGAAAAACAATGCCCCTGAAAAGTGGGAATAATTTGCAATCAATCAATAACCTCCCGACAGAAAAATTATAAGCATCTCAATCCATTGGGAGGGTATAGACAATAACAAGAAAGAGTGACAAAACTATAAGACATGAGTTCAATCATTATGATCCATAGAGGCTAAAGCGGAAGCTGACACCGACCTTGATGATTCTATAATTTTGGACACAAAGTCTTTAGCAGAGTCCACTGACGTGAAATCCTTCGGACCTTGTGGGGTGAAGATTCGCAGCCGAGCAGGATAAAGAAGAGCAAATCTAGTGCCATTCTTCACCAGTTGGGAGCAAATCGTTGATATTTCCCTTCTGGCCCTTGATACCTCTGTGGAATAATCCTGAAATAGGAATAGTCTTTGACCATCTCAGTGAAGAGGCCCCTTACTCCTTATGTCAAAAGTTCAGGCATTTAAAGATAACTGGGTGGGGCCTGGATTGGTTGGAATCACGTGGTGGGCTGCCCAATCTATGAGCTCTTTCTATTTCAAGAGAAGACAACTCTTCCGGGATACCCAATAAATCTGGTAAATGTGAAAGAAGGAATTTAAGGATGTCAGGACCTTTCAACGATTCCTTAAGGCCCACTGGGGCAGATGTATTAACCTGGAGAAGGCATAAGGAAGTGATAAACCAGTGATAAGTGCCAGGTGATAAATGCACCAACCAATCAGCTCCTAACTGTTAATTAACATATTGGAACTGATTGGCTGGTGAGTTTATCACCTTGCACTTATCACTGGTTTATCACTTCCTTATGCCTTCCCCAGGTTAATACATCTGCCCCACTATTCTCAGATTATTAAGCCTCAATCTATTTTCATGGTCGTCAATCTTCAACATCATATCCTGGCGAGAAGAGGAGAGGGAGGCGACCTGATCCTTGAGATCCTCGAGTTCCAACTTCAGGTCCGGCACTGTGTTTGGAGGCAGGGTTAGAGTAGGGGTGTCATGGCTACTATGCTTCCCTGTGTGTGTGTATGCAGGAAGTATATGAAATGAGGTTACACTGAGGCCAGAAGAAGTATATCAATATTTATTGTCTCTCAAAGGGTAAGATGCTGTAATACAGGGTGATAAGACAAATGCATGTAAATGCAGGTAACAAAATGACAAGATACAGAATCACGTATTGCATTAACAATCTTGAACACAGGTGAAGACAAATGAAGATTATAGCCACTAATGACTAGATTACTAGATAATATGACTTCACAGTCACTGGTAAGATGAGTATTGAAACAGGCAGATACATAGACTGAGTAGCTGGAGCAAGGCAAGGTTATTACAGCTGTGCTTGAATTCAGGTGGTGTATGCAAATGGAACAGTAGCAGGATGAGTACTTATCAGGATGCACCAGGATAACAGACTGGATATTGTTGAACAGAACTGAAATCATAGCAGGAACATGGAAACTCACATAGAACATTGCAAAAGTCCTAGGCAGAATTTACTCAGCAACATAGTTTCAGAATCTTAGAACTGGTGATATACACAACCATATAAATGTCCAGTGTAGACAATGCTTAGAGGATGATTGACACAGTTCTGTATACAACCAGGAGAGTCCAGATTAACACTGTCACAAGTATAAAGACATGCCAGGACTTCCTGATAACAAGGCAATGCTGGAGCGGAATACAGACGGGCACTGAAGTTATAATAACGAAGATGATCAGAAGCTCTTACAATTTTAGCAGAGTTGCAGGGAGCCAAAGACCAGAATCTGTAAACAGACAGACGATGTCCTGGAACTGGTAGTTTGTTGCAAGGGCTGTATAATCACAGTTTAGTAAACTCAAGAGAAGCAGGAGGGACATACTAAGGGGTATATGCAATTGCGGTCGAATTCCCGAAAATGTCGAAAACCGGGACATTTTCGCCAAAAAAAAAAAATTCGACAATGCAATTCAGTACTTTTCGTCAAAAAAACGGACTTTTAAAATTCGACTTTTTGAAATTCGACATTTGTCAAATTAGACATTTCTACAATGGTACAAATGCGGCAATTCGACAAAAGTATATTCAATTGAAGATTGTAAATTCGACAATAGTGCTTTTAGACAGTAAATTCGTCATTTTCAATCCGCCACACTTTGCTGGCGAAATCTAATAAAAAATTTTAAAAACATGTTTTTTTTTGTTTGTTTTTTTATTGGTAATAGCATATCTATTTATATTAGAAGGGATTAGGTACTTGGCTTGTCTATTTTGGAGGCACAAGTATTTATATATTTTTAAAAATATTATTTTTTTAATTTTATTTTTTGAAATGGAATGGTAAAAATCAGAAAAAAAAATGCGTGGGGTCCCCCCTCCTAAGCATAACCAGCCTCGGTCTCTTCGAGCCGGTCCTGGTTCTAAAAATCCGGGGGGGAAAACTGACATGGGATCCCCCGTATTTTTAAAACCAGCACCGGGCTCTGCGCCTGGTGCTGGTGCAAAAAATACAGGGGACAAAAAGCGTAGGGGTCCCCCATATTTTTTACACCAGCATCGGGCTCCACTAGCTGGGTAGATAATGCCACAGCTGGGGGTCACTTTTATACAGCGCCCTGCGGCCGTGGCATTAAATACGCAACTAGTCACCCCTGGCTGGGGTACCCTGGAGGAGTGGGGACCCCTTCAATCAAGGGGTCCCCCCCTCCAGCCACCCAAGGGCCAGGGGTGAAGCCCGAGGCTGTCCCCCCCATCCAAGGGCTGCGGATGGGGGGCTGATAGCCTTGTGAAAATTGAAAGAATATTGTTTTTCCCAGTAGTACTACAAGTCCCAGCAAGCCTCCCCCGCAAGCTGGTACTTGGAGAACCACAAGTACCAGCATGCAGGAGAAAAACGGGCCCGCTGGTACCTGTAGTTCTACTGAAAAAAAAAAACCAAATAAAAACAGGACACGCACACCGTGAGAGTAAAAATTTATTTCACACATGTCGACACACACATACTTACCTATGTTCACACGCCGACCTCTGTCCACTTGTCCAAGTAGAATCCACGGTGTACCTGAAAATAAAATTATACTCACCTGATCCAGTGTCCTGTGGTCTTTTATTATAATCCACGTACTTGGCAAAAAAAAAAAACGAACACCCGGACCAGGCGGACTGAAAGGGGTCCCATGTTTACACATGGGACCCCTTTCCCCGAATGCAGAAACCCCCCCGTGACTGCTGTCACAGAAAGGTCTCTTCAGCCAATCAGGAAGCGCCACTTCGTGGCACTCTCCTGATTGGCTGTATGCGCGTCTGCTGGCAGACAGCGCATCGCACAGCTCCCTCCATTAGTTTCAATGGTGGGAACTTTGCGGTCAGTGGTGGGGTTACCCGCGGTCAGCCGCTGACCGCGGGTGACCACACTGCTGACCGCAAAGTTCCCACCATTGAATATAATGGTAAGGCTTTGCGATGCGCTGTCTGACAGCTCAGACGCGCATAGCCAATCAGCAGAGTGCCACGACGTTGCGCTCGCTGATTGGCTGAAGGGACCTTTCTGTGACAGGAGTCACGTGGGGTCCCGGCATTCGTGGAAAGGGGTCCCATGTGTAAACATGGGACCCCTTTCAGTGCGTTTGGTCCGGGTGCCGTTTTGTTGTTTTGCCAAGTACGAGGATTATTTTAAAAGATCCGGACACTGGATCAGGTGAGTATAATTTTATTCAGAGGTACCCCGGATTCTTCAGTGACGAGGGGGGCGTGGCAGTCGGCGGGTCAACATAGGTAAGTATGTATGTGTCGGCATGTATGAAATAAACTTTTACTTTCACGATGTGTGTCTCCTGTTTTTATTTGGGTATTTTTTTCCCAGTAGAACTACAGGTACCAGCGGGCCCGTTTTTCCACCCGCATGCTGGTACTTGTGGTTCTCCAAGTACCAGCTTGCGGGGGAGGCTTGCTGGGACTTGTAGTTCTTCTGGAAAAAAACAATATTCTATCATTTTACTCAAGGCTATCAGCCTCCCATACGCAGCCCTTGGATGGGGGGACAGCCTCGGTGACTAGTTGGATATTTAATGCCAGGGCCGCAGGGTGCTGTATAAAAGTGACCCCCGGCTGTGGCATTATCTGTCCAGCTAGTGGAGCCCGATGCTGGTGTAAAAAATACGGGGGACCCCTACTCTTTTTGTCCCCCGTATTTTTTGCACCAGCACCAGGCGCAGAGCCCGGTGCTGGTTTTAAAAATACGGGGGACCCCCTGTCAGTTTTCCCCCCAGATTTTTAGAACCAGGACCGGCTCGAAGAGCCCGAGGCTGGTTATGCTTAGGAGGGGGGGCCCACGCAATTTTTTTTCGTGGTTATTACCGTTTTTCCCGGTTTTTTTACATTTTTACAAAATCTGTCAAATCGGACGTTTTTCGACAGCGGGACTGTCGAATCCGTTTTTTATTGAATATGTTGAATTCCGGCACCCACTTGCCGGAATTCGACAGTCGAATTGTGTCGAATTAAAAAACGGGCGAAAAATTGACGCGATTCGCCGGCAATTGCATATACCCCTAAGTCTTGCACAGGGAAACCAAAGCATAGGAGTGCCTGTGAGCAGAGGATAAATAGCAGCTTCCCAGTTGCAGACCACGGCTGCACATAACCAGGTAATCAACCCTGCTAGGTCACAGAGTGGAAACTGCTAGGCAGACCAGGAGGCAGAGAGAGTGACACCTAGAGGCAGAAAGGAGATATGGCACAGATCATGACAAGGGGCTCCACCGTTTCCTTAATTGCTTTCACAATTTCCAAGTAGGAAGGAGGAGCGAGAGGCACCTTTGGAGGCATGGTGTCTTGGAGGTCCACCGCAGTATCCAAGCAATCTGAAATAGAGTATGATAACGTAGGTTCTGGACATGGTTCCCCTCGTTTACTCCTACTCTTATAACGTTGAGGTTTCGGTGCTAAAGAGTTTAAGAATTTGTCCATATTAGTTACAGGCACAGGAGGTCAAAAGGGAGGTAACGTTATGTTAGAACTGATAGATGTAAGAGAAATGTAACATCACAGCCGCAAACAGCGAAAGCTTACATATCGTGGTTATGCAGGATCATCAGGTAGAATGGAGTGCATTTGTAGTCCGCTGGATGACCGAGATATTCAACTGTGATTATTTGTTGTCACAAGCAACACCTCCAGCAGTAGCGGATCTTGCCACGGGCAAGCAGGACTTTTGCCCGGGGCGCCGCCTTCCGAAGGGCACCGGCACCATCCGGAGGGCGCCGCACCATGGCAAGATCCGCTGCTGCTGTGCCCCCCGCTGCCCGCTCTGTCCCGCTGCCGCTGCCCGCTGTGAAGGGAAACTAGACGCTACGCGTCTAGTTTCCCTTCGTGGAGAGGACCTTTACTGTAATGATGTGCGGTGCACGTTGACGTCATCGCGCACCGCACAGCAAAGGTCCTCTCCACGAAGGGAACTAGACGCATAGCGTCTAGTTTTCCTTCGTGGAGAAGACCTTTGCTGTGCGGTGCGCGATTACGTCATCGCGCACAGCACATCATTTCAGCGGCGCTACTACTGTACAGGGGACGTAACTGACCACGCCCCCTGTATGAAGCCACGCCCCTATTGCCGCCTGTGGCGCAAAAAGCCCCTGAACCGGCCCTGACCTCCAGTAAATGTGAGAGAATAAACAATGTAATTGAGAGAACGTCACAAACAGCGGTAATGGGGGAGTGCCTTTTATATAACGGGAATCAGCAGCAGCACCATGTGAGCACTCATAACATATAAAAAGTAGGAAGTGATGAAAAGCACATAGTCTACCTCCCAAGTACAGGGTGATGGGGGGGGGGGGGGGATAGGAGATATATTCCACTTTGTGGTGATGGACTGGAGAAGGAATCACTGGCAAAAAAGGAGTATAGGGGAATTAGAGGGGGGGGGGGGGGGGAGCAACAATCCAGAAAATGAAGTTTGGGCACATGTATCAGAAATTTGTAAGAATCTAGTAGTGTCGGCGTATCACAGCAGGTATATACCAGCAGTCAGGAGATAGGCACTTACTGTATATAGGAGCCAGTGGGAGAGAGGGCTCTTCCAAATGAATTGCTAAGAGGAAGGGAGAAGGGCTTTTACAGAATGAAGGTCCATAGAGCTGTCACTGGGCACAGACAAAAATGCTGGACACTGGTGTATTCGCAGTAAAGCAGAAGGCTCCACACAGTTCTAACCCTGCATCCTACAGTGAGCAGGGCACACAGGGAAGGAGAAATTAAACTTTGTGTGGAGCAGTGAGGCAATGAGGGAAGGCTGCCTGTAGTACCTGAGGAAGCTGTGGGAAGTGCAGTCATCTGTGACGAGCATAGCGGCAGTCAGGGCGCTGAAAGTGCAGCCCCGCGTCTCCTCCCGGCTTCCACCACTGGATCCCGTCCACTCGTCCACAGGCCGCCAATATCACAGCGGGATGCAGCAGGATACCCAGCCAGGTGCAGCAAAGTCCTACAGTCCCAAGGAATCGAGACAGGTCCTCGCCAAGCAGAGCTCCGCAACGGGCAGGTAGGGGAAACTGAGTCAGAGGCTTGAGGTCCTGGTATAGGCCGCAACCCGCAGAGGCCAGAATAACGGACCCCTGGCTCCACAACCACACACCAGGGTGCCCAAATACACAAGGAGGCAAAAAGGAGTCACAGGGTAACAGACAGTCCAACGGGAGCAGTGAGAAGTTTTTGGAAGCAGGAGCTCTGTCTCCCCACATCTTGCTCCTTCTCCAGTCAGGCCACGCCACAATTTGTTTATTTTTTATTTAAATATGCTTTTTTTATGTTGTGGTAACTTTAATATATATATTTTTTTTATTGAATAAATTAGAATTTTAAGTTAAGGTGCTGACTTCAATTGGGGAGGCACATTTCAGCTCACAGCCCGTGTGGGAGCCTAAACGGCACTTTTCATGTCGCACACATTAGTTTATTCAGGGGTTGCTACTTTATGCGGCTAAACCCGGACTGTTCTTGGCACGGCAGACGCATAAAAAAAACCCACAGCTAAATATTGCCCCCTGATCTCCCGTCACTTTAGTCGGGAGATCGGGCACACAGAACAATTTAATAGCCCTAATGAATATTGAGTGCCGAACTCCCACATACAGCTAAAAAAATATATATATATGTATATATATAATATATATAGATACTCAGTCTCTGCGCAATTAGTCCGAATGATCCAGAGTTATTTCCTTTCCTCCTTTAACTCCTCCACGTGCAGCTACATCCAGCTCCAGGTCAATGGAGTAATGGGTATTGTTGCTAAGAAGAATTAGGAGAGCGCACTTATGAGTTAAAAGATATTTCCTTTATAAATAAAAATGCAATATCAAAGTATATTTCAGTTTAAAATCACAATCACAGCAATGTTTCAACCAATAGCGGTCTGACGAAGACCGCTATTGGTTGAAACGCGTTGGGCATGGCTACACACCGTGGGCGTTGTTACGCCAGCTGCTGGGTCCGGAGCTAGTGTAACAGAATCGGCCAGATGGAGCACAGCCATTACGGTTTTTAAACATTGCTGTGATTGTGATTTTAAATTGAAATGTACGTGGATATTGCATTTTTATTTATAAAGGAAATATCTTTTAACTCATAAGTGCGCTCTCCTAATTCTTCTTAGCATATATATATATATATATATATATATATATATATATAATATATATACTATAGTGTGGCAGAGACAGCATTTTTCCATGTGAAAGTAATGTGGAGGATCCAGACCAGGTTTTGGAAGCAGCAGCAGAATCCCAGTTGTGTGATCAGCAGCACCTGGGATTTCCTGATATAAGGGTTTCCAGGACAGAGTCACCTTGCTCCTGATGGCAGTTAGTGTCCAGGTGATAGGCCGGGTTGTGTGGGTTAGACTGACTAAGGACCACTGGAGCCTATCAAGAGTCTGCTATGCTGAAAGTGCCTGTATGCTACTGACTGTAATACCAACTGCATATGGATGTAACTTGCTATGTGCTGACCTTCTGTGCAAAATAAACACCGAAAGTGTTCATCTGAGTCCCCGCGTTTGTGCACCTTGTCACAAGTGGTGGAGAATGCAAGCAAGGACACGGTGTACAGCAGAAACTGTTGGTAAGCATACCGGTGTTTAAACTGCAAGTTTTCTCCTTTTCTTTTCTTCCTCTGTGGTTATGCAGTGCAAGTGGCAGCCTTAAAGAGCCATAGCATTATAGGCAGACTGTTTGGTTTTATGTGTTAAATATCCAGCAAAGCAGGCAGGTGTCGGCTTGGACTGTTTGATAATCCTGGCACATTATATATATTTATTTTTTTTTTGAGAAAAAGTTTTATAGAGTTTTAACTTTCAACAAGATATTCGTAAGGTATGAAGTACAGGTATCACATAATGGCACATAACGCAGTCAATAGTTACAATACAGTAACAAAATATCAACTTAGGTATGACAGCTGGTGTGTGGTAGGTCAAACAAATATGTATGCCTATGTATGGAGCACCACCAGAAGGTGGCGTTGCGCATCAGTTGTGTACCGTAGCCAAGGGTGAAGGAATATCTCTAAGTGAAACAATATAGCTTATAAAAGAAGAACAAGAAGTAAACATAGCGATAGAAGAGAGGGCGGAAGAAAAAGGGGGGGTGGAAGTTAGGGAGTGGGGGGGGGGGGTGGTCGGCCGGTCCCAGCCGCCTGTGCAATGCGTCAGGTGGTTGAATCGGGTATCATGATGACTTATATTATCTTATATGGTAGTCAACGGGGGTTCAGCACCATAAAATGTTGTCCAGGGTGACCACGTGGCGGTAAAGTTGTCTGGGGTGTCACGGAGAACCGCAGTAATACGTTCTAGTCTATAGGTTTGCCATATAGCATTTATGGTCCTGGCACATTATATTAAACCTCCTAGATTTGTCCTTAAAGGGGCCACGCAGGGCAATATGGAGGAATTGCTAAAACAATTTTCAGAACTTGCAGCTGGGCAACAAACCCAGATTCAAATGCTACGAGGGGCAACAAACCCAGATAGCTGGGCAACAAACCCAGATTCAGATGTTACATGAGGGCCAATGAGCCCAGGCTGAAAGACAGCATATTCAAATGTTGTGTGATGAGTTAAAAGCGCTTAAAAAATCTGAGCCCGAGCAGGAAAGGCTACAAAAGCTCACCCCAGCGGATGCTATAGAGGCATTCCTTTGCACGTTTGAGCGCATGGCCACGCGGTTGGGATAGCCTGCAGAGGAATGGTCTAACAGGCTGGCTCCCTGTTTAACAGGGGAGGAGCAGCAGGGGTATGTGGACATGACTGTGGCTGAGGCATGCTCCTATCCTGGCCTGAAAAAGGCTACACTGGATAGGATTGGAGTGATGGGGCCCAGAAAAGCCCAGGAATTCCATGACTGGCGGCTGGAGGGCTCTGAGCCTCCCAGGATTCAGCTGGCCAAACTAGCCCGACTGGCAAGGGCCTGGTTGCAGCCGGATAAAAACTCTGCAGTACAGATTGTGGAGGTAGTCGCATTGGACCAGGCTATGTGGGTGATAGACCGCTCGGTGCAGCAGGGAGCCCTTCAGGCTGACCCCCAGACATTTGAGGAGTTAGCAGTGCTGATTGAGCGGCACCTGACCCTGGGTAAGCTGAATAAAGCCAGGTCATGATACGGGCCAACACCTAAACCCATAACTCAGGTCCCAGTGGTTAAACCAAAGGCTCCACCTCCCTTGGTGTGCTTTGAGTGCAGCGAGCCTGGTCATGTGCGGTGGGACTGCCCGGAACAGGGCGAGCCGATGGATTGCAGTGCAGGGAAAATGTCTCGGCCGTTGGTCAGCATGGCGGCAGCGGGGGTATCCCAAGCAGAGTCCTCCCTGTTGCGAGTGCAGGTGCAGGTGGAAAACCGGGAGATTTGGGCCCTGGTGGATACCGGCAGTGAGCTCACCATTGTCGCGGCCAATGTGGTTCCTCCGGGAGCTGACAAGGTCCAGCCTCCTGTCTGGGTGTTGTGCGTCCATGTGTCGAAGTCAAAAAATATTGCAGTACACACATCACGTACAAACTACACACAGATGGCCTCCGTGCGCGTACGTGCTCTGCCGTGAGTGCATATTCGCAATTTGCGTATGGTCGCTCCCGCGGTCCTGCGTATTAGCGCGTGGTATGAGTAATTACGGTAGTGTTTGTAATTGCATGGAAAAGCCATAAAAACACATTACATATTTAATCCAAATAGTGCACAATGTACACATAGTCTCCCTGCACCACACCAGCAAGTTACACTAGTTTAAATGGTATCAGAACAAAGGGATTCCCCTTTACAGGACAGGAGGGGACAGAACTAGGTTATAAGGAGGTGTTTGGTATCCAGCTGTAGGGTATTTTAAGGGCAATATTCCGGTGTTGGTTTGCAGAAGATCGCACGCTCCTGCGAATAGTTATGTGCAGGAGCAGAATATAAATATTAACTGTATTTACTGTACATTTGGTATGCGGCGGGAACCCAGAGGAGACCATCTGCAAGTGCACCTGGAACAGACATCGCCCACCTATTCAAACCGACCTATGACCTCTCCTGTACTGTAAATGACCATCCCTGTGTCCAATGGACAAAGAGATTACAGTTTCCATTGTGTTAGGTTTTGGACTATTGTATAAAAAGCCAGCTGCATGCCTGGTCCCACACAGACTCTGAAGGTCATCTACCTTGATGACTGAGGACCGGACGGGAAGCGCAGGCGAAACCAAAACGTATGTACCATTGACTGTAGCCATTTTTCTATTGTATTGTATTGTATTGTATTGTTGTTATTGTTACACCATTTCAGCAATTATATGATGGTGTGTCGGAACCCAGCATCTTAAATACAATCTGGTGTCATGTCTCTTTTCCCTGCTAAGGTTATAAGTGTATTTCAGTCACACGTGTAGCTGCAGAGTGCTCACGGCATGTCTTTGGGAGTGTACGCACTGCGTGTACTTTGTACGGCCAGCGCGGCGTTTGTATGCAAAGTACGTACATGGTGCGGGGCTTTGTATGTTAACGGTGTAAAAAGTACGTAGGCTAAGGATTGATTACAGTGGCCGCAGCGGCTCCATTTAAAGTGTATTGAATGTATTTTTAAAGTGTTGCTTTTAGTCCTGTATGAAAATCAACGTTTACAATTGGGTGCTCGATCCGGTTTTCACATGCTCACAGCCTAGCAGGTAATAGCAGACTTAATCTATCAGCAAAGGGTGGAAAGTTATCTACGTAACCTTTTCCTGGTTTGTGGATGTTCTAAAAACCCTATTTGTGTGCTGTTAGATTGCGTCTGCTCTGTCTGGTCTGCAGAGGTGCTGATAGAACCCATAGGTAAACAGGAAAAGAGCTATTTAAAAAATCTGTGTAAATTTTCTTTGGCGCCAAAAGTGTACACAAAGGGCACTGATACTTTGCATACCCTCTCATATATTGTTGTCTCAAGGTTTAGATTGCTAGATTCATTTAGATCTGTGTGAAATCGGATACATTTGTTGCTATATAGTTAAATTTGAAATAAAAGTATTTAAGGAAGTAAGTTTAAAGCACAACACACAGGTTTGGCCCAGTCATATAGGGTTACACAGAATAAGCGTGGGTTGTGCTTGTGAGTGATTATAGTTAGTATTGCTCACATTTATAGAGACTGTGTGATTTGTTTTATTGCGGACAAACGTTTTGTACACGTGGCTCGGACAAAGTACAGGACCGTGCACGCAGCATAAAAGACACGCACGGTCGCGTGTTTACGCAAAGTGCGTAAGAGTGCGGATGCTAAGTACAAATTACACGATAGTTTAGTTCAATTGAAAGGTGGGATAGTAGCCATACTAAAATAGCACATAACTATCCGGTTTCAAAAGCAGATTAGTAGAAAACTTTTGTTTAAACTGTATTGCCTCTGGGAGAAAAGCTGCCGATCAGAACGAGTGGAAATTTTCTGTACAGAAAAACAAAGTGTATTTGAGTGAGTGAAAGTAGGAGTGAACGTATTGAACCCTGTGAATTCAGGATCCCGTCGTTCGGTTCACCAAGTGAGTGGAGGCTTGGCGGCGTGAGGCGGCTGACTCACGTTAGTATAGATTGGAATACGTAAGTCGTGAGGAGACTTACACAGGAGTGTGGTAGGGAATTGTGAATTGTGACCCATATAGTTTTTTTGATACGCTCCGGCTGAGGTTTCGCAACATGGGATTAGATTCCAGTGGTCGTAGGGCGGATAGGTAACAAGTACCTATACGCTGTGCGATTGGACCGCATGTTTGTGGGTACGATACATAGCGCAACTTGATACCCCTTTACGAGCTTTTGCGTAAAGTCACGGTATCATTATCGTTGTATTGAGCATACACAAGCGTGATTTGTGTACAAGTGCATAAGGGAGTTTTCGCTGGTCTCTCTCAGGAAAATCTCCAACGGCGGATATTTACTGGAAAGGGTAAGTCACTCCTAAAAACTTCCAGTAAATATAAGCCAATTAGGGGCCCTAAGTTGGGTACATTGCCTTCCACTATCAACAGTGTATCGCAGTACCGGCCAACGTGGGCGGGAGTGGGTGAACGCGCTCTAAGAACTTTCACCGTCTGCTTACATTGAGTATTTTGGTGTTTGTGGAAAAAGGCCCACAATTATGGGAGCCAGTTGCTCAAGTAAGAGACGTAGCCAGGGTTCAGGCTGGAGAGACGCAGCCCAAGGGGTCAGCGAGGTTTATAATGTGTGGGAAATAAGGTCCATACACTGAAGTTTATTGTGACGAATGGGTATGTATGACTGACAAAGATAGGGTATCATTCCCTAGGGTGGGCAGCATTGAACCAGAGGTACTGCAGAATGTAGGTAGTAAAATATGTCTGATTAAATCCAGAAAACAAAGGATCAGACAACGATTGTTTAAACCTATGGCAACAAGAGGAGGAGGTGCAAAGGGAACAAACTCGCAAAGCAAGTTTCAAACCTAGCAGGAATGAGGGCACGGACACACCATTATCGACACAGGTCGAAAGGGAAGAGATGGCTACAGTCAATGGTATATCTGTAAATGATAGTAGAATACAAGAGCAATGTATTAACCCTAACTATTGCAAGTTGTATCCTGTTTTGAAGTCTCTCCAAGGTTAAGGGTCACAGGAAGATGAAGGACCCAGCCAAATTGCAGCTCTCATTCAGGCAGTCACCTTGCAGGAAACTCAGGTGGGGCTTGTCCAACCACTAAGAGCAGTAACAGTATCCCCCACTGAAAGGACTGGTGAGATCTCAGACATCGGTAAGTGTGAGACTGTTCATTACACAGAGACATTAACACCTCACAGTGAGCAGATTAGGAATGGAATGGTAGGATTACATCCTGTCTTGGAAATAGTAACTCCCAATGGGGGAACCGATAGTCAGGGAGTAATCCTCACCAGGAATAATGCAATGTATTGCCCGTGGTCCAGATCAGAACTTTGGTCAATCATTACAGAATTCCCCGATCCCCAGAAGCATTTAGCCAGATGCCAGAAGTATGTAAAGGGTCTGTGTAATGCATATGAACCGGCGAACAAAGATTGGCGGATACTTTTAAAAGCGTGCCTACCCCCTAATATTGACACCCAAAAATGTATCACTGATTGTAGATTACAGTCGGATGGTCCTATGACTGATGAACACAATCAGGAGAACGTGGAGTGAATAAATATGCAGCTAGAGTTGTATTTCCCCACAACTTTTAAGTGGAGAAGAATTTTCTCCATAAAACAGAAAGAAAATGAAATGGCATCTGAATATTTCCATCGGGCTCTGCAAATAATGGATAGATACGTTGGGGTATCGGATACAGGGAACGATGCGAATTACAGGGAGGTGGCTGTCTCTGTGCTAATGGACGGGCTCAATAAGACATTAAGGGACAGGGTGCAAACATCTTTGCCAAATTGGAGAGGGGTCACAGTAGCTTGTCTTAGAGAGTGCGCAATGGAACACCACAAGAATATTGCTAGGCGCAGAGAACAACAGGAGGAGAAGCTGATGACAATAAGTCTACAGGCTCCTGCTGTGTGGAAAAGACCGAGAATATGTTACATTTGTAAAAAGGAAGGACATTTTGCCAGAAATTGTGGGAGTAGTAGGACACATAGTCAATATAGACCCCTAGACAGAGAAAACAAGCCACATTATTAAACTCATGGGGGGAAATTTACTAAGCTCCCGATTTTGACCGAGATGCCGTTTTTTCATCAAAGTGTCATCTCGGTAATTTACTAAGCACTAATCACGGCAGTGATGAGGGCATTCGTAATTTTTTGCTAGTTCAGGTAAAAAATTACGAATGAATACACAATCGGTCAAAACGCGGCTGTTTAAGTATGAATCTCGGTCATTTACTAAGAAGTGCAAAGCAAAAAAAGAACAAACACTGCCGTGAAAAATTACAACTCGTAAAAAAGTACTAAAAAAAAACAGACCTGCTTTTTTTATTCGTGATTGGATAGGCATGCACGGATCCATGAGATCCGTGCATGTATATCAGTGGGAAGGGGTGGGAAAGTGCTTATTTTTTCAAAAAAAATTGCGTGGGGTCCCCCCTCCTAAGCATAACCAGCCTCGGGCTCTTTGAGCCGATCCTGGTTGCCGAAATATGGGGAAAAAAATGACAGGGGTTCCCCCATATTTAAGCAACCAGCATCGGGCTCTGCGCCTGGTCCTGGTCCCAAAAATACGGGGGACAAAAAGAGTAGGGGTCCCCCGTATTTTTAAAACCAGCACCGGGCTCCACTAGCTGGACAGATAATGCCACAGCCGGGGGTCACTTTTATATAGTGCCCTGCGGCCGTGGCATCAAAAATCCAACTAGTCACCCCTGGCCGGGGTACCCTGGGGGAGTGGGGACCCCTTCAATCAAGGGGTCCCCCCCCCCCCAGCCACCCAAGGGCCAGGGGTGAAGCCCGAGGCTGTCCCCCCCCATCCAATGGGCTGCGGATGGGGAGGCTGATAGCCTTTGTTGTAAAAGAAAAGATATTGTTTTTAGTAGCAGTACTACAAGGCCCAGCAAGCCTCCCCCGCATGCTGGTACTTGGAGAACCACAAGTACCAGCATGCGACGGAAAAACGGGCCCGCTGGTACCTGTAGTACTACTACTAAAAAAATACCCAAAAAAAGACAAGACACACACACCGTGAAAGTATAATTTTATTACATACATACACACATACATACATACTTACCTTAAGTTCCCACGCAGGTCGGTCCTCTTCTCCAGTAGAATCCAAGGGGTACCTGTTGAAGAAATTATACTCACGAGATCCAGGGGTCCAGGCTCCTCGGGAAATCCAGGGGTAATCCACGTACTTGACAAAAAAAACAAAACGGTGTCCCGACCACGAACTGAAAGGGGACCCATGTTTGCACATGGGTCACCTTTCCACGAATGCCAGAAAGCCACTCTGACTTCTGTCTAAGTGGGTTTCTTCAGCCAATCAGGGAGTGCCACGTTGTAGCACTCTCCTGATCAGCTGTGTGGTCCTGTCCTCACTGACAGGCAGCACACGGCAGTGTTACAATGTAGCGCCTATGCGCTACATTGTAACCAATGATGGGAACTTTCTGCTCAGCGGTGACGTCACTTTAGGTCTACCGCAGGGCAGAAAGTTCCCATCATTGGTTACAATGTAGCGCATAGGCGCTACATTGTAACACTGCCGTGTGCTGCCTGTCAGTGAGGACAGGACCACACAGCTGATCAGGAGAGTGCTACAACGTGGCACTCCCTGATTGGCTGAAGAAAGCCACTTAGACAGAAGTCAGAGTGGCTTTCTGGCATTCGTGGAAAGGTGACCCATGTGCAAACATGGGTCCCCTTTCAGTTCGTGGTCGGGACACCGTTTTGTTTTTTTTGTCAAGTACGTGGATTACCCCTGGATTTCCCGAGGAGCCTGGACCCCTGGATCTCGTGAGTATAATTTCTTCAACAGGTACCCCTTGGATTCTACTGGAGAAGAGGACCGACCTGCGTGGGAACTTAAGGTAAGTATGTATGTATGTGTGTATGTATGTAATAAAATTATACTTTCACGGTGTGTGTGTCTTGTCTTTTTTTGGGTATTTTTTTAGTAGTAGTACTACAGGTACCAGCGGGCCCGTTTTTCCGTCGCATGCTGGTACTTGTGGTTCTCCAAGTACCAGCATGCGGGGGAGGCTTGCTGGGCCTTGTAGTACTGCTACTAAAAACAATATCTTTTCTTTTACAACAAAGGCTATCAGCCTCCCCATCCGCAGCCCATTGGATGGGGGGGGACAGCCTCGGGCTTCACCCCTGGCCCTTGGGTGGCTGGGGGGGGGGGACCCCTTGATTGAAGGGGTCCCCACTCCCCCAGGGTACCCCGGCCAGGGGTGACTAGTTGGATTTTTGATGCCACGGCCGCAGGGCACTATATAAAAGTGACCCCCGGCTGTGGCATTATCTGTCCAGCTAGTGGAGCCCGGTGCTGGTTTTAAAAATACGGGGGACCCCTACTCTTTTTGTCCCCCGTATTTTTGGGACCAGGACCAGGCGCAGAGCCCGATGCTGGTTGCTTAACTATGGGGGAACCCCTGTCATTTTTTCCCCCATATTTCTGCAACCAGGATCGGCTCAAAGAGCCCGAGGCTGGTTATGCTTAGGAGGGGGGACCCCACGCATTTTTTTTGGGGATTTTACATTGTTTAATTAAAAAAAAAAAAAAAAAAGAAC
The DNA here is from genome assembly GCF_028390025.1 of Pseudophryne corroboree. NCBI lineage: Eukaryota > Metazoa > Chordata > Amphibia > Anura > Myobatrachidae > Pseudophryne > Pseudophryne corroboree. Next base: position 423,039,099 of record NC_086449.1, on the reverse strand, counting down.
CCCAGCACGGATCACACAGATCCGGCCGAGATTGATTGTAAAAAAAAACGGCAGTGTTTTGCTAATCACTGCCGTAAAAATAGGTAAAAAAAAACGAATGACATCGACATCGGAAGAAAAGAAAAACCCGAATACGACAGCTTAGTAAATCCATCGTAATCAATTCAAAAAGTTGCAGTTTTACACTGTCGATGTCATTCGTGATTGAACTTTGACCTTTTTTCGGAAATTACGAATCTTAGTAAATTTACCCCATAGACGGGATCAAGGGACACATAGTAAGGAATCACGAGCCATATAGAAAACACAGATTTGGTTAATGGGAAGAACGGAATAAATGCAACTTTACCCTTTTGACAAAACTTGCTGGGGTTAAGATGAGGCCTCTAAACTTTTGCTTCTGTCTCTAGCAGAAATGGCCCCTGATTAACTTAACAGGAATTTTGTTAGATATGGTATACATATAGCGTGCTCCCGCCCAGGAAGTACAAAGTATGTTGGATACCCACGAAGATTAATATTGCATTTCACTGTTCTAGATTCATGTCCATCACAGGTAGAGGAAATTATCTCACAGATAACGGGGTCCCTATGAACTTAGGATGGACAGGACACTGGATTGATGGCTGGGATAGTCCCAGTAGAGATACGACACACATAGATTTTTTTTTAGGGGTATAGACCAAGTAGAGAATCACTTTCCCGTAGTGCCCAATCCAGTTGTCAGATTTTATAAAATCCTCTTTGCCTCTACAAACTTATCTGTTACTTACCTCTATGTGATTTTTCTTCCAAGTTTCCTCCTCATCTCTTACGTTCACCGACAGGAGGGTACAATACATGGACCCGATTACAGTTCAAACACCATATGCCTACTCTGTCCTTCAGAGTTCTGCCCAAAATCCAGTATATCTCACCAGCACAAGGATACCAGTATTAATGCAGTGTACCTTATCATGCACAAAGGATGGAGAATGAGAATACTGGTGAAGGGAGACTGTGTACAGACACCGATATGCATGATGGTGTGACAGCCTGTTGGTGAATGCCAAACCTGACATTTTCTTTTTTATTTACTATTATTCTCTCATCCAGAGATGGTTTACTTCACACAACTGATAACACACAACAGTTAAAATTGAAATGTAAAATTTGTGTTCCCTACAGGAAAAGGCAGTCTGGAGGTCAAAGGGGTATGGCCAGGAGTCCTCAGGACTTTGGACAGGTGGACACGGTAAGCCGGTGGCCCTCAGAGCATATCTTCCAAGTCTAGCTGAGGCGGCACGCGGTCTGACTCATCTGGGCAAAGAGGGTATGTGCAAGCTGGTAAGAGCCTACTGGTGTGCGCCAGGATTCTCTTCTCATGCAGGTAAGAGAGCAATGACATGTTTTACTTGCTTGAGGAAGAATATTGGTAAGACAATACCAACAGAGCCATCCCATATCCCTCCGACAGACTGACCTTTTCAGGTAATACAAATCGACTTCATACAGTTACCACCCTGTAGGAATTTGAAATATGTGTTAGTATGTATTGATGTGTTTTCCAACTGGGTAGAAGCGTTCCCTGCTGCCACAAATACTGCTACGTTCACTGCAAAGAAAATTGTGCAGGAATTTGTGTGTAGATATGGTATCCCTAGAATGATTGAAAGTGATAGGGGTACCCATTTTACAGGTGAAGTCTTTCAGGTCATGTGCAAACTGATGGGAATGAATAGCAAGCTGCATACTCCGTATCGGCCACAGGCGAGTGCAAAGGTAGAGAGAGTGAACAGCACTATTAAGAACAAGCTGAGCAAAGTGATGGCTGAAATTGGATTGCTGTGGCCAGAAGCTTTGCCACTAGTGTTGTACAGCATCAGAACCACTCCCAGGTCTCCACTTAACTTATCGCCCTTTGAAATTCTTTTTGGTCGACAACCTCATGTAATGATAGGCCCCCAGGATGATTTGAAATGCAATAATGAAGTGACTGTGAAATATTTGGTTGGGATGAGCCAGCAGCTGAGAAATCAACAAAGAAATCTAAAGCTGGTGATTCCTAACCTACCGAACAGTAATTGTCATGACATTGAGCCTGGGGATTATGTGATGATTCGAAATTTCTTACGCTCAGGTTGCCTCATAGACAGGTGGGAAGGACCATACCAAGTCTTGTCAACCAGCACGACAGCACTAAAGGTCGCCGAAAGAGAGACTTGGGTCCACTCGTCCCACTGCAAGAAGGTCGCTGACCCGGAGAGGACTCGTGACAAAGAGCAAGGTGAAGAGAACCTCGTATCACTAGAATGTCTGTTCTGGGAAAGTTGAAAGGCATGACTGTTGAAAGGCACCTGAGCACGGAGAGCAACAAGATCTAGGACGGTTGTCGCACCATTTTCTTTTTTCACCCCCCTCCTCCATTTTGCTTCCTTTTCTCCTCCTTATTTTCCTTCTTTCCCCTAACGAAATGGATCTATCACAAGAGACTGCGTTTCAGGTTCTGCTAGTAATTCTGTTTTTGATCAGGACAATTTGTTTTGGTGAGGGTCCTAGAGAGGTCGAGCAGGGATCTGGAATGGGTTCTGATGGCAAGTACGAATTTGTAGGATCTCAGGAGCAGCACATCACTTGAGTAAAGGCTGGTATCAGTAAGCGCTCTGGTAGTCATGGAGCTCGGAGGCAATGTAAAGGGTTATTGTCTGATGAATATTGTATTTGTAGGAATTGTGAGAATATAGTCGAGGATGGGTGCATCCAGAGATGTCAGTCCAACCTTCATATCGACATGGACCGCCATCCGTTGAGTGATTACCACTCACTAGTGGGTAAGGTCTTAAACCAGACAGAATGCTGGGTGTGCTCACAGGTACCTCAAGGTCAGAGTAAGTCAGGATTAGTACCATACCCTTTAGCAATAGATGAGGTACTCGAATTACAGGGTGGGAGACCGGTGGACAAGAAATTCAATATCTCTAGGCCCCCTAGCTTGAAGCTCCACCAGTACAACGTAGATAGGTACCTGTTGTGTTTCAATATTTCCAATTACCGAAAACCAGGAAATTGGGAAGTGACGTGGAATAACCAGACAATGACCTTTTCACACAGAGCTGATAAGATACCTATTGACTCTGAACTTGTACGCCAGATAGCCAACAGTGGGAGGTATTTTCGGTATAGGTATACATGTGGAAGCAAGATCATGTGGGTTGGAAAAGTATCGTCAGGGTATTGTGCCCATATTATCCAGCCCGATACTAGTACTGAGCAAATGAGAGAACTAGGGATTGGTTTCTTTACTTGGAAAGTTTGCAATATGGTGATGTTACATCTTGTCCCCTATGTTCTCCCAGATGATGCCTATTTCATATGTGGAAGGAAAGCGTACAAGTGGCTTGCCCCGAGCTCTGACGGGTTGTGTTATATTGGGAGAGTACTACCGGAGGTCATGACCATAACCCACGATAAAATGAAAGACGTTCACCGCAGTGCTCAGGCTCCTTATACTCATACTCACTATGAACACATCATCAAGAGACACCTCATAGATAGGGCAGAGCACGCAGCCTCTGATTTGATCCACGAATCCACCGGGATTCAGTTCCTTCTCGCATTAGACATCACCCGTACTGCCAGAGGAACTATAAATTATAGGTATATCCATGCGTTAGCGAACTTGATAGATAGTATCACTGAGATGTATGATGACACCTTCAGGTATACGGGAAGGGAGTTACAAGCCTACAAGATGGAACTGATCCAGCACAGGATGGTCCTTAATTAGCCGTGACAGGTGGGTACTGTGTTACTCTGGCAACTCAATATGGTGTGAAGTGCTGTACATATATTACGAACAGCACTGACGACCCCACGGAGATCATCGATCAGAAGATGGACGAGATCTTACAGTTGTAGTGGGAGTTCAGGAGGAAGCACAACCTTACCTTAGCGACTGTGGGTAGTGAATTGACCGGCTGGATCTCATGGTTGAACCCATGCAAATGGTTCTCAGGGTTAGGAGAGTGGGCACAGAGTGTCATTATGTGTGGGGAAGTTTCTCCTTTGTATCCTGGGAGTCATCATAATTATTGGTTGATATTTAGGTGTGTTCAAATTCTAACGCGGCGCAAGTGCAGCACAAATTTGATGAGTCTAAGGAGCGAGGGCGCTGTTATAGCAGCAGATTTAATTTATGACCCCTCAATAGAGACAGTGTTATGATAAGGATTACAAATGAATTTCATGGCCTGTTTCTTTCACCCGTTTTTCTTTGTCTCCCCCTCTGCCCAGATACATCCAACCGGAAAAGACGTCAACCCTACCCAAAATGTTTATGTGAATGTATTTTTATGTATGTGTCTTATCTTCATCTCTGCAACCTCCAGTTAATGGCACACATAGTCGACAGGTGATATCCACATATACTAGCACTCACATATGTTCCCCCTCCATGTATCATCAACTAAATGTGCACCCCATTTGTTGGAACAAGAAGCTGAAAAGAGCTCGGTAGTGTTTGTTGGCCCATTTACAGACCCTTAATATGGGATGAGAAGGATTTAATGTATACTTCGCAATACCTCGAAGCTTATTTAGAACATATACGGCACGATGATACATGCCCCTCAGACATTGATTCATACATACATGCTTTTTACTATCCCACTAGGTCATACATTTCCCACCTACAACTCTTCCCCGATCATCCAAGCTTCTGTATATATTGTATAGATATTTTTCTGTTTATTGATTAGTTAGTGGCAGTTATTGATGACTGCCAAAGGGTGGACTGTCGAAGTCGAAAAATATTGCAGTACACACATCACGTACAAACTACACACAGATGGCCTCCATGCGCGTACTTGCTCTGCCGTGCGTGCACATATTCACAATTTGCGTATGGTCGCTCCCGCGGTCCTGCGTATTAGCGCGTGGTATGAGTAATTACGGCAGTGTTTGTAATTGCATGGAAAAGCCATAAAAACACATTACATATTTAATCCAAATAGTGCACAATGTACACATAGTCTCCCTGCACCACACCAGCAAGTTACACTAGTTTAAATGGTATCAGAACAAAGGGATTCACCTTTACAGGACAGGAGGGGACAGGACTAGGTTATAAGGAGATGTTTGGTATCCAGCTGTAGGGTATTTTAAGGGCAATATTCCGGTGTCGGTTTGCAGAAGATCGCACGCTCCTGCGAATAGTTATGCACAGGAGCAGAATATAAAACATTAACTGTATTTACTGTACATTTTGTAAGCGGCGGGAACCCAGAGGAGACCATCTGCAAGTGCACCTGGAACAGACATCGCCCACCTATTCAAACCGACCTATGACCTCTCCTGTACTGTAAATGACCATCCCTGTGTCCAATGGACAAAGAGATTACAGTTTCCATTGTGTTAGGTTTTGGACTATTGTATAAAAAGCCAGCTGCATGCCTGGTCCCACACAGACTCTGAAGGTCATCTACATTGATGACTGAGGACCGGACGGGAAGCGCAGGCGAAACCAAAACATATGTACCATTGACTGTAGCCATTTTTCTATTGTATTGTAGTTATTGTAACCCCCTTTCAGCAATTATATGTCGGTGTGTCGGAACCAAGCATCTTAAATACAATCTGGTGTCGTGTCTCTTTTCCCTGCTAAGGTTATAAGTGTATTTCAGTCACACGTGTAGCTGCAGAGTGCTCACGGCGTGTCTTTGGGAGTGTACGCACTGCGTGTACTTTGTACGGCCAGCGCAGCGTTTGTATGCAAAGTATGTACACGGTACGGGGCTTTGTACGCTAATGGTGTAAAAAGTACGTAGGCTAAGGATTGATTAAAGCGGCCGCAGCGGCTCCATTTAAAGTGTATTGAATGTCTTTTTAAAGTGTTGCTTTTAGTCCTGTATGAAAATCAACGTTTACACATGGTGATGTGGAGGAGTGCCCACGTGTCTACTTACCGCTGACCGTTCAAGGTCGGTCATTAAAGGTGGTAGCGGCGGTGACCTCCAGACCCCCATATCCGTTGATCCTGGGCTGGGACTTTCCATTGCTGCAGGAACTGGTTACCTGGCATGATACCAACAAACCATCAACCACGAAACAACTCAGAACACAGAGAACAGAGACTACCAAAGTTTAGCATCTTGGAGAGAGGCTGCCAGTCCCAGACAACCCCAAGAGACTGAGTCTGAGGCCCATTGGAACCCAGTTGGTGAGAAGATATCACTGCAGGACTTTGGGAGAGATCAACGCGATGACAGCAATTTGGCACACGCCTTTGAGACTGTTAAAAGTAGTTAACGGCAGGGTAGTTGATGCTTTACCATCAGAGGGTGTACCATAGTTTGTGTTGAAAAATGATTTGCTATATCTTGTCGCTACTTTACAAGGGAAAAGGGTAGATCAGCTCTTGGTTCCCCGTAAACTGGAGCGGTTGGTGTTAGAAGCTGCCCATATGCATTTGCGCAGAGACGGCCCTAGCCAATATGATGCCCTAGGCAAGATTTTGGCTGGTGCCCCCTAGCACCACCGCTGGTTCTGCCTCTGACCTTGCACCTCTTTCCCAGCACCATCACCCCTCACCCAAAGCAGTCCTTGTACCCCCTATATTTTAAATAGGAACAGTTCGCACATTTGACCCACAGCCCAAAAAGGGGCATCTTCTTGCTGGGAAGGGGCGTGGCCACACAATAGTAACCCCAATTCCAATTAAGCCACACAGTACTGCAACTTTATTCACATATTATCTTGCGATAGTGTCCATAATTCATATTACATCCCACAGTAGTATCACTTTACCTTATAAACGTTACTCCTCACAGTAGAGCCCCTTATTCACATTACATCACACTGAATTGCTCCTTATTTACATTACACCACACCTTATTGCTCTTTATTTACATTAGACGACACAGTAGTGCCCTTTCTATATGCAACGCCGCATAGTAGAGCACCTTATACACATAATACCACACATTAGTAATGCATTTATACACAATTCCACACAGTAATGCCCCTTACACATATGAGACACATTAATGTCCTTATAAACATAATGCACCTTACACATTATGACAACCTTTATTAATGCCCTTTTACACATAATGTCCCTTACACATATGCCACACATTATTAATGCCTTTATACACATAATGACACACATAGTGCCCCCTACACATTTGCTGCAAATTATTAGTACCCCTATACACATAATGACACACATACAGTAGTACCCTGTTACACATATGCCGCACATTATTAATGCCCTTATACACATAATGACACACATAGTGGCCCTTTACACATATGTTGCACATTATTAATGCATTTTTACATGACACACATAATGCTCCTTACACATATTCCGAACACTGCTGCACAACCAACCCACTCACATTAACACAGCACTCACACTTCCACTAACACTGTGACCTCTGCCTCTGCTTGGATACAGATGTGTCCTCACAAATCTTGCATCAATGCTAACGTCGGGCACCTTTTTTTAATGAAAATGCATCTTATTTGCATTGCTATGTGGCTAGGGTGCACAAGCAGCTTCTGCTGATTAAACTGATATGCAGCATGCCTATATACTGTGTGAGACTGTGGCTGTATCAGCATATGAAATGCTACACACAGAATATAGGCATGCCGCATATCATTTTAATCAGCATAAGCTGATGATGCCCCTAGGCATATCAAATGCCCTAGGCAATTGCCTAGTTTGCCTATGCCTATGGCCGGCTCTGCATTTGCGGGGTGGCTACCTAGGGGAGAAGAAAACACTCCAACACATCCAGTTAAGGTTCTTTTGGCCCGGCATCTATGCTTCCATTAAGTAGTGATGAGCGGGTTCGGTTTCTCGGAAACCGAACCCCCCCGAACTTCACTCTTTTTACACGGGTCCGAGCAGACTCGGATCCTCCCGCCTTGCTCGGCTAACCCGAGCGCGCCCGAACGTCATCATCCCGCTGTCGGATTCTCACAAGATTTGGATTCTATATAAGCAGCCGCGCGTCGCCGCCATTTTCACACGTGCATTGAGATTGATAGGGAGAGGACGTGGCTGGCGTCCTCTCCGTTTAGTTAAAGAGCCTTAGAGTTAGTTGATCTGATTGATTGCTACTGCTTAGCTTATTGTGGGGAGGATTGGGGAGCAGCTGTTAGGACAGGAGGAGTACAGTGCAGAGTTTTGCTAGTTTTTTTTTATCTGTTCTCTGCCTGAAAAAAACGCTCCATACCATATCTGTGCTTAGCCTTAGTGTGCTGCATGATATATCTAACTGTGCTGAGTGCTCACACTGCTTAATTGTGGGGGAGACTGGGGAGCAGCTATAGCAGGAGTACAGTGCAGAGTTTTGCTGACAGAGACCACCAGTATACGTTTGTCTGCCTGAAAAACACTCCTGTGGTGTCTTTTTTTCTTTATACTATAAACGCAGTCTGCTGACAGTGTCCACCAGGTCCATTATACTGTATATAGCAGTACGGTAGGCCACTGCTGTACCTACCTCTGTGTCGTCACTCGTCGTCATACATAAAGTATACTAGTAGTATATCCATCCATCTACATTGTATACCTGTGGTGCCTTTTTTTTTTATACTATAAACGCAGTCTGCTGACAGTGTCCACCAGGTCCATTATACTGTATATAGCAGTACGGTAGGCCACTGCTGTACCTACCTCTGTGTCGTCACTCGTCGTCATACATAAAGTATACTAGTAGTATATCCATCCATCTACATTGTATACCTGTGGTGTCTTTTTTCTTTATACTATAAACGCAGTCTGCTGACAGTGTCCACCAGGTCCATTATACTGTATATAGCAGTACGGTAGGCCACTGCTGTACCTACCTCTGTGTCGTCACTCGTCGTCATACATAAAGTATACTAGTAGTATATCCATCCATCTACATTGTATACCTGTGGTGTCTTTTTTTTTATACTATAAACGCAGTCTGCTGACAGTGTCCACCAGGTCCATAATACTGTATATAGCAGTATGGTAGGCCACAGCTGTACCTACCTCTGTGTCGTCACTCGTCGTCATACATAAAATATACTAGTAGTTTATCCATCCATCTACATTGTATACCTGTGGTGTCTTTTTTTCTTTATACTATAAACGCAGTCTGCTGACAGTGTCCACCAGGTCCATTATACTGTATATAGCAGTACGGTAGGCCACTGCTGTACCTACCTCTGTGTCGTCACTCGTCGTCATACATAAAGTATACTAGTAGTATATCCATCCATCTACATTGTATACCTGTGGTGTCTTTTTTTCTTTATACTATAAACGCAGTCTGCTGACAGTGTCCACCAGGTCCATTATACTGTATATAGCAGTACGGTAGGCCACTGCTGTACCTACCTCTGTGTCGTCACTCGTCGTCATACATAAAGTATACTAGTAGTATATCCATCTACATTGTATACCTGTGGTGTACTATAAACGCAGTCTGCTGACAGTGTCCACCAGGTCCATTATACTGTATATAGCAGTACGGTAGGCCACTGCTGTACCTACCTCTGTGTCGTCACTCGTCATCATACATAAAGTATACTAGTAGTATATCCATCCATCTACATTGTATACCTGTGGTGTCTTTTTTTCTTTATACTATAAACGCAGTCTGCTGACAGTGTACACCAGGTCCATTATACTGTGTATAGCAGTACGGTAGGCCACTGCTGTACCTACCTCTGTGTCGTCACTTGTCGTCATACATAAAGAATACTAGTAGTATATCCATCCATCTACATTGTATACCTGTGGTGTCTTTTTTTCTTTATACTATAAACGCAGTCTGCTGACAGTGTTCACCAGGTCCATTATACTGTATATAGCAGTATAGTAGGCCACTGCTGTACCTACCTCTGTGTCGTCACTCGTCGTCATACATAAAGTATACTAGTAGTATATCCATCCATATACATTGTATACCTGTGGTGTCTTTTTTTCTTTATACTATAAACGCAGTCTGCTGACAGTGTCCACCAGGTCCATTATACTGTATATAGCAGTACGGTAGGCCACTGCTGTACCTACCTCTGTGTCGTCACTCGTCATCATACATAAAGTATACTAGTAGTATATCCATCCATCTACATTGTATACCTGTGGTGTCTTTTTTTCTTTATACTATAAACGCAGTCTGCTGACAGTGTCCACCAGGTCCATAATACTGTATATAGCAGTACGGTAGGCCACTGCTGTACCTACCTCTGTGTCGTCACTCGTCGTCATACATAAAGTATACTAGTAGTATATCCATCCATCTACATTGTATACCTGTGGTGTCTTTTTTTCTTTATACTATAAACGCAGTCTGCTGACAGTGTCCACCAGGTCCATAATACTGTATATAGCAGTACGGTAGGCCACTGCTGTACCTACCTCTGTGTCGTCACTCGTCGTCATACATAAAGTATACTAGTAGTATATCCATCCATCTACATTGTATACCTGTGGTGTCTTTTTTTCTTTATACTATAAACGCAGTCTGCTGACAGTGTCCACCAGGTCCATTATACTGTATATAGCAGTACGGTAGGCCACTGCTGTACCTACCTCTGTGTCGTCACTCGTCGTCATACATAAAGTATACTAGTAGTATATCCATCCATCTACATTGTATACCTGTGGTGTCGTTTTCTTTATACTATAAAGGCAGTCTGCTGACAGTGTCCACCGGGTCCATTATACTGTATATAGCAGTACGGTAGGCCACTGCTGTACCTACCTCTGTGTCGTCACTCGTCGTCATACATAAAGTATACTAGTAGTATATCCATCCATCTACATTGTATACCTGTGGTGTCTTTTTTCTTTATACTATAAACGCAGTCTGCTGACAGTGTCCACCAGGTCCATTATACTGTATATAGCAGTACGGTAGGCCACTGCTGTACCTACCTCTGTGTCGTCACTCGTCGTCATACATAAAGTATACTAGTAGTATATCCATCCATCTACATTGTATACCTGTGGTGTCTTTTTTTCTTTATACTATAAACGCAGTCTGCTGACAGTGTCCACCAGGTCCATTATACTGTATATAGCAGTACAGTAGGCCACTGCTGTACCTACCTCTGTGTCGTCACTCGTCGTCATACATAAAGTATACTAGTAGTATATCCATCCATCTACATTGTATACCTGTGGTGTACTATAAACGCAGTCTGCTGACAGTGTCCACCAGGTCCATTATACTGTATATAGCAGTACGGTAGGCCACTGCTGTACCTACCTCTGTGTCATCACTCGTCGTCATACATAAAGTATACTAGTAGTATATCCATCCATCTACATTGTATACCTGTGGTCTTTTTTTCTTTATACTATAAACGCAGTCTGCTGACAGTGTCCAGCAGGTCCATAATACTGTATATAGCAGTACGGTAGGCCACTGCTGTACCTACCTCTGTGTCTTCACTCGTCGTCATACATAAAGTATACTAGTAGTATATCCATCCATCTACATTGTATACCTGTGGTGTCTTTTTTTTCTTTATACTATAAACGCAGTCTGCTGACAGTGTCCACCAGGTCCATTATACTGTATATAGCAGTACGGTAGGCCACTGCTGTACCTACCTCTGTGTCGTCACTCGTCGTCATACATAAAGTATACTAGTAGTATATCCATCCATCTACATTGTATACCTGTGCTGTCTTTTTTTCTTTATACTATAAACGCAGTCTGCTGACAGTGTACACCGGGTCCATAATACTGTATATAGCAGTACGGTAGGCCACTGCTGTACCTACCTCTGTGTCGTCACTCGTCGTCATACATAAAGTATACTAGTAGTATATCCATCCATCTACATTGTATACCTGTGGTGTCTTTTTTTCTTTATACTATAAACGCAGTCTGCTGACAGTGTACACCAGGTCCATTATACTGTATATAGCAGTACGGTAGGCCACTGCTGTACCTACCTCTGTGTCGTCATACATAAAGTATACTAGTAGTATATCCATCCATCTACATTGTATACCTGTGGTGTCTTTTTTTCTTTATACTATAAACGCAGTCTGCTGACAGTGTCCACCAGGTCCATTATACTGTATATAGCAGTACGGTACGCCACTGCTGTACCTACCTCTGTGTCGTCACTTGTCGTCATACATAAAGAATACTAGTAGTATATCCATCCATCTACATTGTATACCTGTGGTGTCTTTTTTTCTTTATACTATAAACGCAGTCTGCTGACAGTGTCCACCAGGTCCATTATACTGTATATAGCAGTACGGTAGGCCACTGCTGTACCTACCTCTGTGTCGTCACTCGTCATCATACATAAAGTATACTAGTAGTATATCCATCCATCTACATTGTATACCTGTGGTGTCTTTTTTTCTTTATACTATAAACGCAGTCTGCTGACAGTGTCCACCAGGTCCATAATACTGTATATAGCAGTACGGTAGGCCACTGCTGTACCTACCTCTGTGTCGTCACTCGTCGTCATACATAAAGTATACTAGTAGTATATCCATCCATCTACATTGTATACCTGTGGTGTCTTTTTTTCTTTATAATATAAACGCAGTCTGCTGACAGTGTCCACCAGGTCCATTATACTGTATATAGCAGTACGGTAGGCCACTGCTGTACCTACCTCTGTGTCGTCACTCGTCGTCATACATAAAGTATACTAGTAGTATATCCATCCATCTACATTGTATACCTGTGGTGTCGTTTTCTTTATACTATAAAGGCAGTCTGCTGACAGTGTCCACCGGGTCCATTATACTGTATATAGCAGTACGGTAGGCCACTGCTGTACCTACCTCTGTGTCGTCACTCGTCGTCATACATAAAGTATACTAGTAGTATATCCATCCATCTACATTGTATACCTGTGCTGTCTTTTTTTCTTTATACTATAAACGCAGTCTGCTGACAGTGTACACCAGGTCCATAATACTGTATATAGCAGTACGGTAGGCCACTGCTGTACCTACCTCTGTGTCGTCACTCGTCGTCATACATAAAGTATACTAGTAGTATATCCATCCATCTACATTGTATACCTGTGGTGTCTTTTTTTCTTTATACTATAAACGCAGTCTGCTGACAGTGTCCACCAGGTCCATTATACTGTATATAGCAGTACGGTAGGCCACTGCTGTACCTACCTCTGTGTCGTCACTCGTCGTCATACATAAAGTATACTAGTAGTATATCCATCCATCTACATTGTATACCTGTGGTGTCTTTTTTTTTTATACTATAAACGCAGTCTGCTGACAGTGTCCACCAGGTCCATTATACTGTATATAGCAGTACGGTAGGCCACTGCTGTACCTACCTCTGTGTCGTCACTCGTCGTCATACATAAAGTATACTAGTAGTATATCCATCCATGTACATTGTATACCTGTGGTGTCTTTTTTCTTTATACTATAAACGCAGTCTGCTGACAGTGTCCACCAGGTCCATTATACTGTATATAGCAGTACGGTAGGCCACTGCTGTACCTACCTCTGTGTCGTCACTCGTCGTCATACATAAAGTATACTAGTAGTATATCCATCCATCTACATTGTATACCTGTGGTGTCTTTTTTTCTTTATACTATAAACGCAGTCTGCTGACAGTGTCCACCAGGACCATTATACTGTATATAGCAGTACGGTAGGCCACTGCTGTACCTACCTCTGTGTCGTCACTCGTCGTCATACATAAAGTATACTAGTAGTATATCCATCCATCTACATTGTATACCTGTGGTGTCTTTTTTTTTTATACTATAAACGCAGTCTGCTGACAGTGTCCACCAGGTCCATTATACTGTATATAGCAGTACGGTAGGCCACTGCTGTACCTACCTCTGTGTCGTCACTCGTCGTCATACATAAAGTATACTAGTAGTATATCCATCCATGTACATTGTATACCTGTGGTGTCTTTTTTCTTTATACTATAAACGCAGTCTGCTGACAGTGTCCACCAGGTCCATTATACTGTATATAGCAGTACGGTAGGCCACTGCTGTACCTACCTCTGTGTCGTCACTCGTCGTCATACATAAAGTATACTAGTAGTATATCCATCCATCTACATTGTATACCTGTGGTGTCTTTTTTTCTTTATACTATAAACGCAGTCTGCTGACAGTGTCCACCAGGTCCATTATACTGTATATAGCAGTACAGTAGGCCACTGCTGTACCTACCTCTGTGTCGTCACTCGTCGTCATACATAAAGTATACTAGTAGTATATCCATCCATCTACATTGTATACCTGTGGTGTACTATAAACGCAGTCTGCTGACAGTGTACACCAGGTCCATTATACTGTATATAGCAGTACGGTAGGCCACTGCTGTACCTACCTCTGTGTCGTCACTCGTCGTCATACATAAAGTATACTAGTAGTATATCCATCCATCTACATTGTATACCTGTGGTGTCTTTTTTTTTTATACTATAAACGCAGTCTGCTGACAGTGTCCACCAGGTCCATTATACTGTATATAGCAGTACGGTAGGCCACTGCTGTACCTACCTCTGTGTCGTCACTTGTCGTCATACATAAAGAATACTAGTAGTATATCCAACCATCTACATTGTATACCTGTGGTGTCTTTTTTTCTTTATACTATAAACGCAGTCTGCTGACAGTGTCCACCAGGTCCATTATACTGTGTATAGCAGTACAGTAGGCCACTGCTGTACCTACCTCTGTGTCGTCACTCGTCGTCATACATAAAGTATACTAGTAGTATATCCATCCATCTACATTGTATACCTGTGGTGTCTTTTTTTCTTTATACTATAAACGCAGTCTGCTGACAGTGTCCACCAGGTCCATTATACTGTATATAGCAGTACGGTAGGCCACTGCTGTACCTACCTCTGTGTCGTCACTCGTCGTCATACATAAAGTATACTAGTAGTATATCCATCCATCTACATTGTATACCTGTGGTGTCTTTTAGTTGTGCGCATTAAAATATGGAGAACAAAAATGTGGATGTTAAAAAAAATAGGGAAATATCAAGATCCACTTCCACCTCGTGCTGAAGCTGCTGCCACTAGTCATGGCCGAGACGATGAAATGCCATCAACGTCGTCTGCCAAGGCCGATGCCCAATGTCATAGTACAGAGCATGTAAAATCCAAAACACAAAAGATCAGTAAAAAAAATGACCCAAAAATCAAAATTAAAAGCGTCTGAGGAGAAGCGTAAACTTGCCAATATGCCATTTACGACACGGAGTGGCAAGGAACGGCTGAGGCCCTGGCCTATGTTCATGGCTAGTGGTTCAGCTTCACATGAGGATGGAAGCACTCAGCCTCTCGCTAGAAAAATGAAAAGACTTAAGCTGGCAAAAGCACAGCAAAGAACTGTGCATTCTTCGAAATCACAAATCCCCAAGGAGAGTCCAATTGTGTCGGTTGCGATGCCTGACCTTCCCAACACTGGACGGGAAGAGCTTGCGCCTTCCACCATTTGCACGCCACCTGCAAGTGCTGGAAGGAGCACCCGCAGTCCAGTTCCTGATAGTCAAATTGAAGATGTCAGTGTTGAAGTACACCAGGATGAGGATATGGGTGTTGCTGGCGCTGGGGAGGAAATTGACAAGGAGGATTCTGATGGTGAGGTAGTTTGTTTAAGTCAGGCACCCGGGGAGACACCTGTTGTCCGTGGGAGGAATATGGCCATTGACATGCCTGGTCAAAATACAAAAAAAATCAGCTCTTCGGTGTGGAATTATTTCAACACAAATGCGGACAACAGGTGTCAAGCCGTGTGTTGCCTTTGTCAAGCTGTAATAAGTAGGGGTAAGGACGTTAACCACCTCGGAACATCCTCCCTTATACGTCACCTGCAGCGCATTCATCACAAGTCAGTGACAAGTTCAAAAACTTTGGGCGACAGCGGAAGCAGTCCACTGACCAGTAAATCCCTTCCTCTTGTAACCAAGCTCACGCAAACCACACCACCAACTCCCTCAGTGTCAATTTCCTCCTTACCCAGGAAAGCCAATAGTCCTGCAGGCCATGTCACTGGCAAGTCTGACGAGTCCTCTCCTGCCTGGGATTCCTCCGATGCATCCTTGAGTGTAACGCCTACTGCTGCTGGCGCTGCTGTTGTTGCTGCTGGGAGTCGATGGTCATCCCAGAGGGGAAGTCGGAAGACCACTTGTACTACTTCCAGTAAGCAATTGACTGTCCAATAGTCCTTTGCGAGGAAGATGAAATATCACAGCAGTCATCCTTCTGCAAAGCGGATAACTGAGGCCTTGGCAGCCTGGGCGGTGAGAAACGTGGTTCCGGTATCCATCGTTACTTCAGAGCCAACTATAGACTTGATTGAGGTACTGTGTCCCCGGTACCAGATACCATCTAGGTTCCATTTCTCTAGGCAGGCGATACCGAGAATGTACACAGATGTCAGAAAAAGAGTCACCAGTGTCCTAAAAAATGCAGTTGTACCCAATGTCCACTTAACCACGGACATGTGGACAAGTGGAGCAGGGCAGACTCAGGACTACATGACTGTGACAGCCCACTGGGTAGATGTATTGCCTCCCGCAGCAAGAACAGCAGCGGCGGCACCAGTAGCAGCATCTCGCAAACGCCAACTCGTTCCTAGGCAGGCTACGCTTTGTATCACCGCTTTCCAGAATACGCACACAGCTGAAAACCTCTTACGGCAACTGAGGAAGATCATCGCAGAATGGCTTACCCCAATTGGACTCTCCTGGGGATTTGTGGCATCGGACGCCAGCAATATTGTGCGTGCATTACATCTGGGCAAATTCCAGCACGTCCCATGTTTTGCACATACCTTGAATTTGGTGGTGCAGAATTATTTAAAAAACGACAGGGGCGTGCAAGAGATGCTGTCGGTGGCCAGAAGAATTGCGGGCCACTTTCGGCGTACAGGCACCGCGTACAGAAGACTGGAGCACCACCAAAAACACCTGAACCTGCCCTGCCATCATCTGAAGCAAGAGGTGGTAACGAGGTGGAATTCAACCCTCTATATGCTTCAGAGGATGGAGGAGCAGCAAAAGGCCATTCAAGCCTATACATCTGCCCACGATATAGGCAAAGGAGGTGGAATGCACCTGTCTCAAGCGCAGTGGAGAATGATTTCAACGTTGTGCAAGGTTCTGCAACCTTTTGAACTTGCCACACGTGAAGTCAGTTCAGACACTGCCAGCCTGAGTCAGGTCATTCCCCTCATCAGGCTTTTGCAGGAGAAGCTGGAGGCATTGAAGGAGGAGCTAAAACAGAGCGATTCCGCTAGGCATGTGGGACTTGTGGATGGAGCCCTTCATTCGCTTAACCAGGATTCACGGGTGGTCAATCTGTTGAAATCAGAGCACTACATTTTGGCCACCGTGCTCGATCCTAGATTTAAAACCTACGTTGTATCTCTCTTTCCGGCAGACACAAGTCTGCAGAGGTTCAAAGACCTGCTGGTGAGAAAATTGTCAAGTCAAGCGGAACGTGACCCGTCACCATCTCCTCCTTCACATTCTCCCGCAACTGGGGGTGCGAGGAAAAGGCTAAGAATTCCGAGCCCACCCGCTGGCGGTGATGCAGGGCAGTCTGGAGTAAGTGCTGACATCTGGTCCGGACTGAAGGACCTGCCAACGATTACTGACATGTCGTCTGCTGTCACTGCATATGATTCTGTCACCATTGAAAGAATGGTGGAGGATTATATGAGTGACCGCATCCAAGTAGGCACGTCAGACAGTCCGTACGTATACTGGCAGGAAAAAGAGGCAATTTGGAGGCCCTTGCAGAAACTGGCTTTATTCTACCTAAGTTGCCCTCCCTCCAGTGTGTACTCCGAAAGAGTGTTTAGTGCCGCCGCTCACCTTGTCAGCAATCGGCGTACGAGGTTACTTCCAGAAAATGTGGAGAAGATGATGTTCATTAAAATAAATTATAATCAATTCCTCCGTGGAGGCATTCACCAGCAGCAATTGCCTCCAGAAAGTACACGGGGACCTGAGATGGTGGATTCCAGTGGGGACGAATTAATAATCTGTGAGGAGGGGGATGTACACAGTGAAAGGGGTGATGAATCGGACGATGATGATGAGGTGGACATCTTGCCTCCGTAGAGCCAGTTTGTGCAAGGAGAGATTGATTGCTTCTTTTTTGGTGGGGGCCCAAACCAACCAGTCATTTCAGTCACAGTCGTGTGGCAGACCCTGTCGCTGAAATGATGGGTTCGTTAAAGTGTGCATGTCCTGTTTATACAACATAAGGGTGGGTGGGAGGGCCCAAGGACAATTCCATCTTGCACCTCTTTTTTCTTTCATTTTTCTTTGCGTCATGTGCTGTTTGGGGAGTATTTTTTTGAAGGGCCATCCTGCGTGACACTGCAGTGCCACTCCTAGATGGGCCAGGTGTTTGTGTCGGCCACTAGGGTCGCTTAGCTTAGTCACACAGCTACCTCATTGCGCCTCTTTTTTTCTTTGCGTCATGAGCTGTTTGGGGAGTATTTTTTTGAAGGGCCATCCTGCGTGACACTGCAGTGCCACTCCTAGATGGGCCAGGTGTTTGTGTCGGCCACTAGGGTCGCTTAGCTTAGTCACACAGCTACCTCATTGCGCCTCTTTTTTTCTTTGCGTCATGTGCTGTTTGGGGAGTATTTTTTTGAAGGGCCATCCTGCGTGACACTGCAGTGCCACTCCTAGATGGGCCAGGTGTTTGTGTCGGCCACTAGGGTCGCTTAGCTTAGTCACACAGCTACCTCATTGCGCCTCTTTTTTTCTTTGCGTCATGTGCTGTTTGGGAAGTATTTTTTTGAAGGGCCATCCTGCGTGACACTGCAGTGCCACTCCTAGATGGGCCAGGTGTTTGTGTCGGCCACTTGGGTCGCTTATCTTAGTCACACAGCTACCTCATTGCGCCTCTTTTTTTCTTTGCGTCATGTGCTGTTTGGGGAGTATTTTTTTGAAGGGCCATCCTGCGTGACACTGCAGTGCCACTCCTAGATGGGCCAGGTGTTTGTGTCGGCCACTTGGGTCGCTTAGCTTAGTCATCCAGCGACCTCGGTGCAAATTTTAGGACTAAAAATAATATTGTGAGGTGTGAGGTGTTCAGAATAGACTGAAAATTAGTGGAAATTATGGTTATTGAGGTTAATAATACTATGGGATCAAAATGACCCCCAAATTCTATGATTTAAGCTGCTTTTTAGGGTTTTTTGAAAAAAAACACCCGAATCCAAAACACACCCGAATCCGACAAAAAAATTTCGGTGAGGTTTTGCCAAAACGCGTTCGAACCCAAAACACGGCCGCGGAACCGAACCCAAAACCAAAACACAAAACCCGAAAAATTGCCGGTGCACATCACTACCATTAAGAGGTATTGTCAGGAATGCCCAGTCTGCCGGGTTTGGCTCAGTGGAAAATCACTGAATGGGTTACATCTAACTAGTATTTAATTGATATCCCATGTGGTGAAATCTGGTCCGATATCACTTTTAAGTGTTTTTATTTGCCTTTTGAAGACACGCTAAGTTGCATGTCCATATTGTGATTCCCTGATTATAACAAAAAAAACCTGATGAAGTCTGTAAGACGAAACGCGTTGGATTAAGACAGCGATTTTGTCATTTCTTCAAGGAAGATTAATCATCATGTTGATGTGTGACTAAAATGGATTAATACCAACACAACCATTGTCTGTACGAAACATCATTTATTGT
The DNA here is from genome assembly GCF_028390025.1 of Pseudophryne corroboree. NCBI lineage: Eukaryota > Metazoa > Chordata > Amphibia > Anura > Myobatrachidae > Pseudophryne > Pseudophryne corroboree. The sequence goes on along the minus strand of NC_086449.1, from coordinate 423,019,404 downwards.
CATCTTGGACAAATTGTGAGACAGTTTCTTTTACTGTATTTTATAAAATAAAAAAGCCTTTTTTTAATGAATGTTTTATTGTATAACTTAAAACTTTTACATACCAAAGAACTACACTAGCTCCCTGGGGAAACCTTTTCTTCAATATATATATATATATATATATATAAAAGTGTATGTATGTATGTATATATATATATATATATATATATATATATATATTATTTTATTTTTTTCCGGCAGCACTCCCACACTCAAACAATTGCCGAGGCCGCTAAATCTTTATGGCCTATGATTCAGTCTGACAGTGATTTGAACCTGTCTGAGACCTTGATCATGCCTACCTATACCAGAGGAAGAAACCTACGTGATTGGGTGGTGAAAACTGATGTTACTGGTTTAGCTTCCACACAAAGTGAACAGAATACTTTCCTGTCCCTACGCAAGAGTTGTTTTAGGTGCTTGAATTGCACTACGTGCAGATCACTTTTGACGGGGAGTACATTCAATCACCCCTTCAGTGGTAAGAAATACACGATTAATTTTAGACTTGCGTGTACGACCAAGTTTATAATTTACCTTATCAGCTGCCCTTGCGGCTTACACTATGTCGGCAAAACTGATTGCACACTCAGGGAACGTATGGCCAAACATAAATTGGCTATTAGGAAGGCCATTGTAAATGGAACTAGCGATCAACCGGTGGCACGGCACTTTGCCTCGGCACGACATAGTATTGCTTGCTTAAAGTATATTATCATAGATCATGTACCGGCTGATGTGAGAGGGGGGAATAGGTCACTGCGTTTACTGCAGAAAGAATCAAAGTGGATTCATGAGCTTCAAACACTGGCACCAAGGGGTCTCAATGAGACTTTGGGGCTACATTGCTTCTTATAGCTGAATTAGATGATTATCTGTGGTAGTAGTCTATATTGTATATTTGCGAATAGTGTTTCATATTTTATGCTTACACGTTGTCTTTGAAATTTAGTTCTTGCATGTAATCACTGCATCTGTGCCTGTTCTACAATTGTTTTTAATTTTATTCATGTAATGTCAGTGTTAGTGTATGTTTTATATGCTGTGTTTGTCATGATTATCAGAGTGACGCTTCTGGCAGGTGGGACGGCAGGATGACGTCATCTGTAGGCGTCTGAACGCCGGGTCCACGCCGGGGCTCACCGCACATTGGGAGGGGATAAAAGGTATGTGTTTTTTGTTATTGTTATAACCTGAGGACGAAGCGATTAAAGCTTCGAAACGTTGTTTCTGCAAAACCTGCTGTTGTGTCTTTGTGATACCGGAGTGCCGCCGACAGGACGCTATATATATCTTACCGAAAGTCTGCTTAGAAAAGAAAGTGAGTGGATCTTTAAGCTTGGATCCATATATCCAGCAGGAATGAATGAGAATATAAATTATGGAGTATTCCTGAACTGAGGTTTACCATGATTCCTGGCAATCGGCATCATATTTATCATAGTACACTATATATATAATTTACTTCAATTGTATTAATCCATAAACACTATCTGCACATCTGATTTCACTAACCTAAGATATGCACTATAAAGCTCAAATAACATACACAACTTTTCACTTATTACCACTACAGTTAATTTTGGGTTCATCATGTTATTCTATAGATAGTTAATTACCCTCATATTTACTTCACAACACTGGAGTCACTAAAAATTCACATTACACACACTTCCCGTTTAACTTATACCACATATATTATTTCTTATTACCACTTCATTGCAAAACATATGTTAAATCCATAAACACCATCATGAATACTATGTCCACCATAATTTATTCTTCACAATAATTCATCATCCATCACTACAATTATTCTCACACACTTTATATTATTCATTTGTCACAAAGTGTTCATAAAGAACATGTTTTAAAAAAATTCTCTCTGTGTCAATCACAGAGTCCTCATAATTTTATTATATTCATCCTAATTAATTCATCCTTAACCATTTTTATCTACTTTAACACACCATTAAATATCCTTCTCTTATATCTACATAATCCAGAGTCAATACTCAATTATAATATGAAATTAAACCAATCCACCATATGGAGTACAATTTATAGATATATGAAACACAGTTTATTTCAATCTACTTACCAATTTAGCTCAATAATCTAATTATCAATGAATAGTCAAGCAATTATGGAAGTATATCATCTCCTGCATAATAATTATCATATGGATTTATATATTATCCACATTTTCTTAAGTGTTATGCTACAGAATCATTCATTTATTATCCTTAACCTGCGATTCAATGATCTAAATAAATTTGACCCAGTGTTATACAATCATCAGGTTAATCAATCATCAGCATTCTTGTTTTAAAAACTGCAACTCCCAGCTGACACCACACGTCCTGAGGAGGAAGTTGCGATCACGTGATGCGCACACGTGACCGCACCAGCCGGAATCCCGAGGACGGTCACCAGGCAACAGCCGCAAGCTCCGTCATTTGAATGGGGAAACCTTGACCACACGCCGCAGTAGCCACCGAAGCCTCTAGAGCACGGGCACGGCAGCGGGCGGATCCCAAAACAACCGGAGCTGGTATCGTATACCCTGCACTCCCTTATTGCGATCTACACATACAAACAATCAGCCTGTCAGCCCAAAAGTTTTTTTCTTCTCTATTCTTCTCCTTTTCTTTCTTCCTTCTTGTCTTTGTACCACAGCAGCCACATAAGTGAATGATAAAGAGCAACACAGGATAAACTGTCCATATTTAAATACCATAAGGATGTTTTCCTCAGTGATCAAGGTATACAAACTGGGACTATCCTCATTTGCTACAAACAACATTCCCAGTGGATATCATTTTCCTTTGTAATTTCAATACTGGCTAATTTCAGCAAATGCATGTGGCTACAAACACTTACAGCAAGCTGACAATAACTTTATAGGAAACACTGAAGGTGTCAATTTTGATGCAATTTAACAATGGAGGATCTCAGCATATGCTCAGAATTTTGAAGTTAATTGGCTCAAGCAATTCAACATATGTGCAAGTTATCTACAAGTACCATTTAGAGCCTGCTCTCTTATAATATATGCAGGTACTCATTAGAGACTACAAAACATCAGGTACTTCCAATTTATTGTCTGGGTTAGTGCTTTAGGGTGTACCAGAAATTGACGACTTAGCAAATGTAATTTTGTGCAGCATAATTTTATTCTGCACTTACAGATTTACTGATTGTTGTTCGACCGTTCTGGTGCTCTTCGGGTATTTTCAAGAGCGAAAGGCAAGTCCTAATTGTGGACATTGTGTGGAGTTTTGGAATTCTACCCACACAACAGGCCTTCACTCATGAGTATATTGTTTTTTTGTGGCTGATATGTTATGAGGTGATTAAGCCAGGTGGCTACACATTATCATACTTAATCCTTTATTGTACCTTATGTATATATAAATTGTTATTTCTGGCAAACACAATTTAAAAATTGGATGATTTAGGAGGGTGAGTACAATATTTGCGGTCATACCTCACTGGAAATGCCCAATCTCTTCCGACCTTGGAAGCTAAGCAGTGGAAGGCCGGGCTAGTAAAAGGATGGGTGACCACCTTTGAACACCCAGGTACTGCAAGAAATTGACTCCCCTATAGTACCATCCATACCCCAAATATTGGGCAATACCAAGTGACTGCACGTATTTGGTGATCCGAGAGGGAGAGTACAATATTTGCGGTCATACATCACTGGAGATGCCCAATCTCTTTTGACCTTGGAAGCTAAGCAGTGAAAGGCCGGGTTAGTACTAGGATGGGAGACCACCTCTGAACACCCAGGTACTGCAAGAAATTGACTCCCCTACACAGTATCACTCACCAATATACATATATATATACTACTGGGTACCTAATTTCATATGACCTATGATTTAATTCTCAGCATTGATTGTAATCCATGATGGATACTCGCTGAACAAATGATGGTCATATATCACATGAGTCTGAATGTGTACTGGCTCATGAACTCTGTAACCAAAGCCATTTATCTCCGGCAATTGATATATTGTGATATGGATATCACGTACTACGTGTAATGCATTCCATATTTTCGCAAAGCTCACAACTTTTCACGCAGATACTCCAAAAACAGTTTTTGAATGAATAACATAATAAAAATGATTTTACCAGTATTGATAAATCACATTGCCACCCTCTGAATTTGAGTGCTCCCAAAAAAGAGTCTACTTTCCAATACTTCTTTGTTTTGGTTTTGTTCTGGACGTTTCAAGGCATCAAGCCTTTTCCTCAGGTAAGAATACCCATGTGCAGTGAGAACATAAATAATAATAAAATAATAATAATAATAATAATAATAATAAAAAAAATTATAATAATAATAAATAGAAAAAAAAACAAAAAAAAAACCCAACAAGGTTCTTTTGGTGGCCCGGCATCTATGCTTCCATTAAGAGGTATTGTCAGGAATGCCTAGTCTGCCAGAGGACCCTAACGTTGTTCAGTTTATGGCCCAGTTATACAGACGTATAAGACAGATTGCGCCACTACTGAATGAACACATGGAAAGGGCCCAACAACGTCAGAAACAG